>NW_007247225.1:428667-442710 GCF_000164805.1 Carlito syrichta | reverse complement strand
TTCATACATCAGAGTCAACATTGTAGGAAGTAAAAGGTCATTTATATTAGTCAGGCGTGGTGACACATGCCTGTGGTTCTAGCTACTTGGAAGGCTGAGGTGGAAGATCACGTGAGCGTAGCAGGTTGAGGCTGCGGTGGCCGTGAGCATGTTACTGCACCTGCACTCCAGCCTGGGCGACAGAGTGAGGCTCCGACTCAAAAAAAAAAAAGATCAATATATTACATTTTGATGTCACCAAGGAAAATATGCTTTGTATCTTGGATGTTTAACTAAAACCAGTTAGACTTCAGTATTTCAGTGTGGAGATTTAAACCCTCTTTCTTGAGATGAGTTTAAGAAGCTTTTTTTTGCATATGATCTCTTGAATTAGATCTAAAGTAAAATATACACTGAGTGAGGTTCATAGGGTGCTAGATGGATGCGATAAAACAGCAGCTCTCAAACCTTTCGTTCCAAAGACTATGTATTTGGGTTATTTATATCACGATTATGTTAAAAAATTAAAAGTTTTAAATTATTTATTCATTTAAAAATAATCACACACACACACACACACACACACACACACACACAGCAACCCACGTGTCCTCCGCTTCCGGGATCCTTAAGGCCTTCTCTTCAGGTGGGAAACCCCCGCACGCCCTCAGGGCGTCTTGGGAAATGTAGTTCTACCTTCCTCCAGACACAACGGTGTGGGCGGGCTTGGGACTGCATTTCCCAGAAGGCAGCGTTCGCCGTCTCAGTCGGGCGACGGGCCGGTGGGGCGAACCCTTCATTCCGGGCTTTTTAATTCATCAGGAGGAATGAATGACGGCGGACAGAGGCCTTTGGCGACGTCGTCCGTCAGTTGTCTGACCTAGCCGGGCTGGGCGCACTGTGGTGCGGGTTATACAGCTCTGCTTTTGATCAGGAAGCAAAGAACCGAGACACTTCCCCTTTAATTGCGGTGGGCGGGGTGCGCCGACGCGGCCGCGTTGCTATTGGCGGCCGTTGGCGGCGCGGAAACTGAACCGGCCGCAACGGCCGCCGCTGCTGCCTTGGGCTCCCGGGGCGCCTCTGGCGCCGCCAGCCCCACCATGGCTGCGCAGTGTGCGGTAAGTCTTTTTTGGCGGCGGCCACTAGGCCTCAGTCTCCCCGCTGGGGCAGTGGGCACCTAGGCCGACCGGAGCGATGGCTGCGAGAAGGGCGGGTGGGGCGCCGGGTCCAGGGCGGTCTTCAGTCCCAGTTCACTTCCTGAGAGCTTCCGGCGGACCGAGTTTCTGTGGCGGACACACGAGTCCCTGCCTTTGCATCTTAGCTAGGGAGACACAGGTACGGCCCGACGCAGGTGCGACGTGGGACCAGGGTCGTGCCTTTCTAGCCTGTCTCCCCATCCTGAGCAAGTGGGTGGCTGAGGGAGTCTTGTTGAGGGTTAACGCTAATGCAACGGGTGGGAACAGCAGACCCCTGGGATCTTGAGCCGGCCTGCAGCGTGTCCTGGGCGGCGCCGCCGCTTCCGAGTCCTCCAGAGGCCAGAGAGGAGCACTCCAAAGCCGGTCATTTTGAGAGGTTGCTTTGAACAGGCCTGGCCCTCTGGCTGGGTGGAGAGTCAGGGAGGCTGGACGTTACCCCGTGGCCTCCTTAGGCATGTGGTGACTTAGACAGAGGGTCCAGACTGGGAGCCAGCCCCTTGACCCCTATTCTGGTATGAGGACCACATGCAGGAAACAACAGAGGCAGAGGGTTTTGGGAGATATCCAGGGGCCCACTGATCAAGGGTGGGCTTGGATTTGCCTCTGCTCACTGAACCTGGGGTCGGGCGCTGTCTTCTCGTTCTTCCAAGAGGCTTAGTTGTGGTTAGGAGACTGAATGGGGCAGGTGCTGCACTGTTGCCGCCCTCCACTCCCCCGATGTTGAATGGAGCACTCCAACAGGTGTGTTGGAGGTGGAGCTGGGCACAGAGCTACAGAGCCTTTGTTCTAGTTACAGCTCTGTGGGGGTGGCAGTGGCTTTGCTCTGTCCCAAGGACATCCTTTCCCAAGAGGAGCCTTTTGGCTCCCTGGAAAACCCCAAATGCTTCTTTGAGGTTTCTGATGTTTGGGGTGGGAAGAGATGTTTGGAAGGCTGAGGTATATAACCCTTCAAGTACTGAGACACAAGCTGCTGTTGGGTGAAAAGAGTCTCTGGAATATTCTCCCTGGTGTCTTCCTAAGCAATGTCCTGTATGGCCCTGCTGTTTCCTTGACACTGAGTAGAATGGAGATGATGGTGATGCCACCGTTTTCCTGTCCAGGGCGGACCTTTGGGTTTACTGGCCAGTCTGGTGAGATTTAGGCAATGGAATCTGATTCCTGAGATGATGGGTGCTGAAAGATCCCTGTTTTTCTCTCTCTGGGCTTAAGAATAATAACTTTATTGAGATAGTACATACCACAAAAATTCACCTTTTAAAGTGTATAGTTGTTGTTGTTGTTTTGGGTTTGGAGTCTCACTGTATTGCCCATGTTGGAGTGCAGTGAGTGGCGTGATTACAGCTCACTGCAGCCTCTACCTCCTGGGCTCAAGTGATCCTCCCACCTCAGTCTCCAGGGTTGCTGGGACTACAGGCGCATGTGATTATACCTGACTAATTTTTTATATTTTTTTTTTTTGTAGAGATGAGACCTCTCTATGTTGCCAAGCTGGTCTCAAACTTCTGGGCTCAAGTGATTTTCCAGCCTCAGTCTTCCAAAGTGCTGAGATTACAGGCGTGAGCCACCATGTCTTGCCTTTTTTTTTTTTTTTCATATTTTTTGGGAAATTTTAATGCACATAATCATGCTGTCTGTGAATAACACAGTTTTATTTCTTTATACAAAAGTTGTATGGATATACTGCATTTGGTTTATTCATTCTTCTGTTGATGGATACTTTTTGACTATTAAGAATACTACTGCTCTGAACATTTGTGTATTAGTTTTTGTGTGAACCATGTTTTCAATTCTTTTTGGTATTTACCTAGAATTGCTGGATCATTTGCTAACTAGGTTTAACTTTTTGAGGAACTGTCAAACTGTTTCCACAGTAGCTGTTTTGTTTGTTGTTCTTTTAAAGGATTGTTTTGTTTTTTTCTGAGTGTTTTACATTTTCATGTGATTTTTAGAATCAACTTGCTAATGTCAGCAAAAAAGTCACCTGGGATTTTGATAGAGTTTTTGTTGAATCTGAAGGTTGATTTGAGGCATATTGCATCTTTTTTTGTTGTTGTTGTTGGCATCTCACTGTCTCCCAGGCTGGAATGCAATGGCGCGCTCATGGTCACCCCAGTGTCGACCTGCTGGGCTCTGACAATCCTTCCGCCTCAGAACTACAGGTGCACACTACCATGCCCGGCTAATTTTTAAATTTTTATTGTAGAGATGAGGTCTCGCCAAGTTGCCCAGGCTGGTCTCGAACCTATGGGCTCAGGCAACCCACTAGCCTTGGCCTCCCAAAGTGCTGGGGTTACAGGCTGAGCCACCCAGCTCTAATTTTTTCTTTTGATCTTTTATTGTAGATAATGAGGTCTTGCCAAGTTGCCCAGGCTGTTTTCTTTTCTTTTTTTTTTTGAGTTGGAGTCTCACTCTGTCACCCAGACTGGAGTGCAGTGGCTGCTCCCGGCCACCGCAGCCTCCACCTGTTGGGCTCTGGTGATCCTTCCGCCTCAGCCTTCAGAGTAGCCGGAATTACAGGCATGCGCTACGACACCTAGCTGATTTTTAAAAAATTTTTATTGTAGAGATGAGGTCTCGCTGCCCAGGCGGGTCTCGAACCCACGGACTCAGGCAATCTTCTCACCTCAGCCTCCCAAAGGTGCGGGATTACAGGCTGAGCTACCAAGCCCGGCGCCCAGGCTGTTTTTGAATCCGTGGGCTCAGACAGTCCCCTCACCTTGGCCTCCCAAAGTGCTGAGATTACAGGCTTGAGCCATCATGCCTAGCTGGTATATTGCATCTTAACAATATTAAGTCTTCCGATCCCCATGAACATGGGATGTCTTTCCATTTTTTAGGTCCTCTTTTAATTCTGTCAATGATATTTTGTTCTTTTCACTGTGCAGGTCTTGTACTTCTTTTGTTAAGTTATTCCTAAGTATTTTATTTTTTGTGTGTTCTAAATGGAATTGTTTTATTTTCGGATTGTTCATTGCTGGTGAGCACACAGAAACACAATTGATTTGTGTGTATTGATTTTTATCCTGCAGGCTTGCTGAACTCTTACCAATTCTAATAGTTTTTAATGGATTTCTTAGGGGTTGCTTTCTCCCTCCCCTCCCCTCCTCTCCCTTTCCTTGCTTCCCTCCCTTTCCTTCTCTCCCCTCCTCTTCCTGCCCTCCCCTCCCCTTCCCTTTCATCTCTCCTCTCCCTTCTCCTCCCCCATCTATCTGTCTGTCTTTTTCCTTTTGTCTTTTTCCTTCCTTTCCCCCCTCCTTTCCTTCCTGTCTTCCTATCTTTCTCTGTTGCCCAGACTGGAGTGCAGTGGGAAGATCATAGCTCACTGCAGCCTCAAACTCCTGGACCCAAATGATCCACCTGAGTTGGCCTCCCAAACTCTGGGATTATAGGTGTGAGCCACCATGCCCGGCCCAGGATTTTCTTGAGCATTTTTAACTCCTAGCTGTTGTAGAAAGAGTCCTGGCCCCAGGGAAGCCCCTTCCTCATTTGGGCTTCACAAACTTCACCCTTGTCTTCCCCAGGAGGACCCCTCGTTGGAAAGGCATTTTAAGGGCCACCGAGATGCAGTTACCTGTGTGGACTTCAGTCTCAATACAAAGCAGCTGGGTAAGAGGAGTCATCTCGTCCAGGCACTAGGTTTTGAGCTGAGAAGGCTAAGTTTCTACCTGGGAGGTGTGGCGTGCGGGGAGCAGAGCACAGCTAGCACAGTACAACTTTTTGTCTAGCCCTGCATTTTGCCTCCACTTGCCAGCTCTCTGGGCACTGGGCTTTGTCAGCTCCATTTTACATGCAGAGAGTATGAGGCTAAGTGAGGTTAGGAGCCTTGCCAAGGTCACACAACATTTGAAGGGTGAGACTGGGGTCTGGGCTTTTTCCTGCATGCCTGGTCACCTCTTGGCTCTGTCCTGTGGAATGGGCCCTAAACAGTGACTCCTTTTCCTCCAGTCTTTATCAGTTCTGTTGCCCACAGTAACATTTAACACCTTCTTGTTGAAGAGAACTGCCAGTGAGAAGGATGTTGAGCAAGACCGGGACCCTCCTCATCCCACTTCCCTTATGCTACAGCTGAGTGTCCCCTGAACTGCCCTTGGTTGCATGGGGTTTCACACTTGGCTTTCACGACTGTGCTTTCTTGTTCCCATGGACGAGGCCCACCCTTTATTCTGTCATCAAGGCCCCAGCCTAAGGCTGCTGGCCTTTTGGTACGCTGCAGGTTAAGAGGGAACGGAAGTAATTTCTATTCTGTTTTGGGGACCTCCTCTAGGCTTATTGAGTTGGACCATCATGGGTTGGGCTGGCTCCCCAGCCTTGGGAGGACTTGCTTTCTATGCCCTTGGGGTATGTCTGGGGAAGACCTGGGGCCTCACGAAGAAGAGTTTTCCCAGAGCTCTGGGTTACAGCCCAAGGCTGGCATGTGAAGGGCCTCAGTCTTGTTCCTTTGTGGGCATGCTGCGTGCTCTAGGCTCTCCAAAAGCCTGGTTAGCTGTCACTGATGGTGCTGCTGCCCGTAGGGTGCCTTCTCACTGCCGTGTGTGTGGTTGCCGTGTGTGTGGTTGCCGTGTGTGTGTTGCTTCCCTGCATCCTTGGTGTCCTGGCAGAGGCTTGAGGCCCTTAGGGCTGAGGGTCATAGAGTCACCCACTCTTCTCAGCCAGTGGCTCCATGGACTCGTGCCTCATGGTCTGGCACATGAAGCCCCAGTCACGTGCCTACCGCTTCACCGGTCATAAGGATGCCGTCACCTGTGTGAACTTCTCCCCATCTGGACACCTGCTTGCCTCAGGCTCCCGAGACAAGACCGTCCGCATCTGGGTACCCAACGTGTGAGTTGTAGACTTTGAGGGGCTTGTCGGAGTCTGGGACCCTGGTGCCAAAACCATCCCCACCCAGGCCCCCTACCCTGTCTCTGGACTGGTCACAGTGGGACATCTCTGTTCTGAGGAGGTGCCATCAGAGACTAGAGCTTCATTTGGAGCCCTTCCCTCAGGATTGGGAGAGGGATTCTGGGGACTGACTCCAACCAGACTTGAAGAAATGCTACTTCATGCTGATTACATGTGGGAGGGAGGTACGACAGTTCTCTGCCTGTGGGAGAGGCTCCGGCCTTCCTTTTAGGGAACTGGATACGTAGGCCTGGCTAACTTTGGAAAGGGTGTTCAAGGTGTGAGGAGAGCTTTATGTGTTTGTAGGCCCTCATGTCACTGTTATGGGTAACTCTTGATGCCTGTCCTTGTAGCAAAGGTGAGTCAACCGTGTTTCGTGCACACACAGCCACAGTGAGGAGTGTCCACTTCTGCAGTGATGGCCAGTCCCTCGTGACAGCCTCTGATGACAAGACAATCAAGGTGTGGTCGACTCATCGCCAGAAATTCCTGTTCTCTCTGAGCCAGCACATCAATTGGGTCCGCTGTGCCAAGTGAGCATTGTCCTGTCTGGAGATACTTGGAAGGACCTGGTGGTTAGGCGTTGACACGGGGGCTGCTGGTTGCCAGCTTGTGACTTCGGGCAAGTTACTTAGCCTCTCTTTAATCTTCCTCAGCCTTGGTTTCCTTATCTGTAAAATGGGAACAGTAATAGTTCCTGCATTGTAAGTTGTTGAGAAGCTTCATTGAGCTGATGCAAGGCACATAAATTAGTCCATTGTCAGCCATAGTGACCCTCTTACGTCTGTGCTGACGTAGTACAAGCTAAATCAACAGGGGCCACCTAGTAACAATAACAACGAGACTGGGCGTGGTGGCTTCCGCCTATAGCCCCGTACTTTGGGAGACCGAGGCGAGAGGATTGCCTGAACCCAGAAATTCAAGATCAGCCTGGGCAACGAGGCAAGACCTTGTCTCTACAATAAACAAACAAACAAAAAAATTAGCCAGGCATGGTGATGTGTGCCTGTAGTCCCAACTACTTGGAAGACTGAGGTGGAAGGATTACCTGGGTCCAGCAGGTTGAGGCTGCAGTAGCTGTGATCATGCTACTGCACTCCAGCCTGGGAAAGAATGAGACTCTGACTCAAAAAAAAAACAGAAACAAAAAACCCAACAACAATAATTAGGTATTGCCATTACCTCCACTGTACATTTTCTTCTTGTGCCTCATGACAGTTCTACAAGCTGGGTAGTGTCATTTCTATTTTGCAGATGAGGAAACAGAAGCTTAGAACAGTACAGTGTCTTGCCCCTGGGTATACTGTGTGTGCATGGCAGAGCTGGAGTTTGAATCCAAGTCTCTGGCACTAAGCCTTGCCTGCTTTCTTCTGGGGTGTTCTTCTCAGCGGTTGATTGTGCTCCAGAGCTGCCAGATAGGGACCCAGGCTTTTGAGGGGGCTTGGCCTGGAGGCTGGCCCTCCTTCTGGCCTGGGAGCCAGTGTTGTGCAGATGAGGGGAGTTGGGTGACCCAAAGGACCTTTCAAGGTTCAAGAACTGTAGACACAGATATGCCTACTTCTAGTTTATTTACTTCCTTTCAACAGAGCTTTCTTGTGGGTCAAATATCTGCTTCAAAGGAAGGGACTGGAGGTGCCAGGGGACACTGGGAAACCATGGGAGTCAGAGGTTGGAAACTCTTGAGTTCTATTTTCCTGGGGACCTTATGCAAGTTACTCATTCTCCAGGGCAACCTCATTCTTTTGTCCTAGAAGGCCCCTGATTGCTCTAAGTTGTTTCATGACCAGGATCCTGAGAACAGGAGGGCCTGGCCAGCAAACTGGGATGTTAAGCTCACCCTGGGCCCTTGGTGGTGGGTCCCCAGGACCTTCATGCCTTTTTTGTTGGTGGATTGTGTTTTTCTGACCCATACTTGAGTCAAATGTAGACTTGGAGGACCTGGGCCCAGGACAGCGATACCTTATAACCACCCTGCTGATATTCAAGCAGTCATTACTGACTGCGTATTGCCATGTGCCATGTATGTGCTGGGGCTCTCTGCGCATTGTGCCACTCCATGCTTATCTTACCATGAGGCTGGCACCGTGCTTTTTCTCTTCTATTTAGTTATTCACTTCTATTTATTTTTTCTCTGGAGCAACCAGAAAGAACTTTTCTTTTTCTCTTTTCTCAGAGTTTAAATGGGGGAGGAGAAGTTGGAGCATGAAATTGATAAGAAACAAAAGCAAGAGCAACATGAACGATCAAAAGCTTCACAAATTCAGGAAGCAAGAAATAAAACAGTTTTATAACATTTGAAATCTAGTCACAGGTTCTTGAAAAACTCTTTAGAGAGAAATGGTTATCAAGTGCTAATGTTATCATTTTTAATAACAAAATGTGATTAAAATGTGACCAAATAAACACAAGTAAAAATGATATTTGCCTCACATGATATGATGCATATGTTTCTGGAAAGGTATATTAGAACATTCAAAAATTTAAAAATTGCTCAGTCTTGGTGAATCACACCTGTAATCTCAGCACTTTGGGAGCCAGGGTAGGAGGATTGCTTGAACTCAGGAGTTCGAGACCAGCTTGGGCAAGATAAGAAGACCTTGTCTCTACAAAATATAAAAAAATTAGCTGGGTGTGGTGACATCTGTGAGCCAGGATTGTGCCACTGCACTCCAATCTGGATGATAGAGACCCCACCTCAAAAAACAAAACAAAAAACAACAAAAACATTTTTTTAATTGACAAATAAAATGGTATATATTTATCCCGTACAACATGGTGTTTTGAAGTTTATATACATTGTGGTATGGTTAAATCTAACCAGTGAACAAATGCATCACCTCATGTATTATCATTTTGGCACCATTCTTATCCATCCATCTTGTAGAGAGGGATTGCCAGTCACTCAGGGCCACTCAGGGACCCAAGCAGAGCACACAACCTCAAGCAGTTCCTAGGGTCAGATAGTAGGCACACAGGGATGGGTGACTGTAGAAGGCCCGTGACATCTGTTAGTCAGTGGTGTGACTTATGCCCTATCTGGTTCAGATTCTCTCCAGATGGACGGCTCATCGTGTCTGCTAGTGATGACAAGACTGTCAAGCTGTGGGACAAAAGCAGCCGGGAGTGTGTCCACTCGTACTGTGAGCATGGCGGGTGAGTCCCCAGGTGCCATCTTCTACCTGAAGATGTTTAAGCACAGAGCACAGACCTGGCCACAAGGAGACCTGGTAGCTTTCAGTGTCTGGAACCATGGGGGCCAGCAGCCACATCACTTGTTCTTTGGTGCCTTTTGTGAGGGGCCAGAAACCAAGCTCTGTGTGGATAGAAGGTTCAATCCCTTCTGCATCCCTTAAGTCACAGGAGCGCTTAATCTCAAGCCATGTAATTCTTTGGGCCTCTCTTTTTTCCCTTTGCTTTTTAGTTCTCAGAATTACATGTCTGTTTGTGGGCAGTTGACACCCAGTCGCTTACACTGCATTTAAAGCTTTTTAGTATGTTTTTTTATGGTGGTGATGGAGTTACAAATGAAAACCTTATCAGGCTTGTGTACAAGATGGTGGCGTTCATATTGTGCCACATCATCGAGAAAGGGAGGAGCCTGCATTTGAGTAGGGACCCCAGCTTTTGCCTGCCTCAGTTAGGCTGGGAGCCACTGTTAAAGCTTCTCATGAGAGCTGGTACCAGCCTCAGTATCACATGTAGGTGTATCGAGGGCTCTTGGCTTGTCTCCCAGAGATAGGCAGGCCAACAGCCCGGTAGCCCTGCTGACCTTCTTACCTGAGCCTCAGCTGTCAAGATCTGCCCTGCAACCAGCCCTGCCAAGGGTGGTAGCTCCAACTCTGAAAATCCCAGAGCAGCCTGGCTGACCTTTGGGTCTGAAGACAGCATTCTCTACTTGTATTTAAAAATTGCTGGTGGTACGTAGTCCCTGGTAAATCTACCTTAGTTCCCTGCTGGGCACTGATTTCACCTTGTGCTCCTCTTGCTCTCCCTTGGCCACCTGGTATAGAAACGTGGCAGAAAGGAGGTGTCAGGGTCTAGAAAACAGCATGAGCAGGTGCAAGGGAAGGGAAAGCTCTGGATTTTTTTGGGTCCATCATGAATCAGGGCAGACCTCTTATAGTGCATGGCGGCCCCTGTCTTTCCAGCTTTGTCACCTATGTGGACTTCCACCCCAGTGGTACGTGCATTGCTGCTGCTGGCATGGACAACACAGTGAAGGTCTGGGATGTGCGGACTCACCGTCTCTTGCAGCATTATCAGCGTGAGTTGGACAGCCTCCTGGGCCTGAGGGCAGCCATGGTGGAATTGTGCTGGAGCCAAGCATTGTTCCATTGCTGTGGTGCTTAAATGGGCCTGAGGATGGCCTTGGGTGGGGAGGAGTCCCAGATCTGTTGGGAATCCAAAGGGGTAGTCTGTGGTATGACTGTCCTGGCTTGGAACCTTAGCCAGGAGATGGAGCATGGTGCTACCTGGCTTTCGTCAAGCCTTTGGTGCCCACCTATGAGGTGGCAGAGTCTCACGCACACTGCAGGGCCAGATGGGCCTTTGGCTCTGGCTGCCCTTGGGGTCTAGGGCTGTGCCTGCTAGTTTAATTGTAGCCCTTGGAAGGCAGGGTGGTGGGCAGAGGAGATGGGCTCATGTCCGGTTCCAGGTGGGAAGTGCAAAGGCAGATTGGGTGTGCTCAGGATGAGCTGGCTAAAGGTGTTGGTATATGGAACTGGCCTGAGAACAACTATGACTGGGCAGGGCCTTAAGGCACCACAGTTCTGGGGATGGGACTCAGGGAAGGGAACTGGTGAGGGACTATGGGAAAAATTGGGATTGTACAGCAGACAAAAGAGGGATGGGTGAGGCTGTGGGCTGAGACCAGGAAGGAGGCAGAGCTGGGGTCGTTTGAAGACCTGTGGACGTTGACCTGGGACTAAGTTTAAAGTTCATAGGCTCACTTCCACAATCCACAGCTGGATAGGAAGGCTACAGCTGGACACAGATAGGGACTTGAAGTTTAGAGCTCTCCCTCAACACCTTCCACTAGCTCTTCCTAGCTGATTCTTAGAGGTTTGAGGATAGCACGTTTTGGGGGTAACCAAGGTGAGCAGACCTTCCCAGAAAGGAAAGAAGATCCTGGTCTTGAAAACATGGGTGGAGGCAGGTCTCTGTAGCTGTCTTTAAATGCCAAACTTTGTGATGTTGGGCAGGTCACTTGACTCCGTGGGCGCCTGGGACAATGATAGGGCCTGTTTCACAGGTGACATTGGGAAGGTTCATGAGTTGACTCATGTCAAGACCTGACAGGGTGGCTGGCACAAAATGAGAGGAGTGAGGTACGGTGTTAGTGGTGATGATGAAGACCTGAGATGCTCAGTCTTGGGCCGGGTGTCCTGGAGTCTGATATGGTGAGGCCAACCTGGTTGGTTAAGGCTTGCAGTACCCCATATCACCACCAGGTGGCAGGGGCCAGCCACAGAACCAGTTCTTTCCTACACAGGGAGCCCTGGGATTTGTCACTGATGCTCTTTCAGACAGAGGCTTCTAGAACAGAGCAGCAGGGAGGCTTGTCTCCATTGGGAGACCACACCTTTTCCTTCCTTCAGCCTTAGAGGCCTGTTCTCTGCGCTGGGCCAGGCTTGAGTTAAGGGGAGGGGAGGGGGATTGGGCATATCTAAACCATACAGTTACAGACCAGGGAAGGTGGGCAGGTGCAGAGATGGCAGGACTCAGACAGAGAGAGATGGGAAGGGAAGGTGCAATGTCAGGGTGCATGGTAAGGGGTTGATAAAAACCCTCATGGGGTTTGTGAGGATCTGATGGGAACCCACGTAAGTATTATAATATAGGACTGGGTACATAATTTGTACTACATAAGTATTGACAATGGGAGGAGAGGATCTCTAGGTAAATCTGGGAGGGTCCAGACCCAACTCTGATGGATCAGGAGCTGGGGCCTGGTGTTCATGGGAAAAGCAGCAAGTACCCATTGGGGAGGGCCTTGAATGCCATCTCTGGCCCAGGGTCCCAAAGATGTGGCCTGACTGGCAGTGCTGAGACAGGCCTTGTCAGTCAAGGAGTGAAGGGAAAGGGACATCTGAGAGGACAGCAGTACCCAGATCCCACTTGGGTGGGGGACTGGTGTGTCCTGGTGGGTGGGCTGTTTGTGCCCAGTGTCAAAGTGTTGGCTGGCATCGAGGGGTGGTGTCAGGCTCAGGGCTGGGTTGTGGAGATTGAGCAGAGGCTGAAGCTGACCCTGTAGGGGTAGAGGGGCCGACTGGGCCCAGGGATCTGGGATGTGAGAAGGGCTGAGGCCACATGCTGGGCCTCTGCAGTTGAGGGGTTAAGGAACAAAAAGATCCACAAAGCAGCCAGAGTGAGGAGTATGAGCCCCATCTTCCAGCATGGAAGGGCTGAGGAGGGCAGAGCCAGAGGAGTTAAGGAGAGTGAGTTTCATGAAGAGAGTGGTCAGGAGATGGAGTGATACAGAGTAGCTGAGGAGTGGTGGGTGTTGGGGAGAGACCCCTGGGATTCTCAAGAGGGCAGGCTCACTTGGGTGGATCTCAGTGATGGCAGGGTAGGGAGGTATAAGTGGACTCAGATGAACCCAGCAACCAAATCCTGAGGGTGTGGGCTGATAGACCCCACGAGAGATTACAGTCTCCTTGTGCTGCCATTCTTGCCTCTTATGGTGGAACTACTCAGTGGGTCTGAAGCTTTTTGTTCCCAAGCCACCCAGTGTAGATAGGAGGCTTAGAGAGACTTAGAGTTGCCCTAAGCTCCCTGCCCAATGCCATGGCCTTGGTCGGTGTTCATGGGATAGCAAATTTATCCCATAGCCTCTAGGCTCACCTTCAGGGCTCACTGAGCCAGGTTGATCTGAGCTCATTGGATGGAGAGGACATACCTCTCATCCTCTTTGCTGACAGAAGGAACTAGCCAGATGTGCTCAGGTCTAGGGGCTGAAACTAGTGCTGTAACCCTCTACCCAAGGGGCTCCCCCACCTCTGGAGATGCAGCAGGATCTTTTTGGAGGCTTAGTCCCCAAGAAGGGCTCCCCGTAACTCTGGCAGCAAATGTCTGATCTGTTTTCTATCCTTGATCCCTACGAAATCCAGGAGAAAGTTTTTAAGGACACAGTGACATCTAGCATCTACCCTAGTGACTCTGGATGGGTTCCAAGCACTTCTTGAGTGGCCTGAGGGTAATAGGCTCTTCTGAGAGAATTTGGTTAATGATACTGCAGTGTGTGGCTAGCAAGCCGCAGGCTCTCCGTGTCTAGCTGTCCCATGGTTGTGCTCTATGGAGGATACTTCCTATTCCGGCTCTGGTTGTTGGAATTGAAGTCTGCTTGGGGCTTTGGGCTACAGCAGGCAGCTGGTGCCATTTGCCTCAGGCTGGCTGACTCTGCTCCCAGGCAAGGAGTTTCTTGGCTCTGGCCTGTCACTGCAGGGAGCAGTTCTGATTTCCCAATTCAGAAGCAGTCGACGGGCTGGTAGAGCCCTGGGAGTGCCAATCCCCATGGAGGTGGGTTAGCTCCATATGCTCTGAGCCCACGTTAAGACTGTTCAAACATCTGAGCAGCAGCCCCCGTCCCAGAACCTATACCATGCTCTGTGGTTTAAGGCGCATGCAGGTCAGTGACAGGGCTAGGTGGCCATTAAAGCAGAGCTGCTCCCCATTCACAGACACAGAGTGTGCAGCTTGCCCACAGCCATGTAGCTGGGAGCTATGGATCTGGGGCTCCACCGCAGGCCTCCAGGTCTGGTGTTCTGTTGGCTACCTCACACTGGGTTCCTTGCACTTTGATGACTAGTCATTTACTTCCCAAGGTCCCTAGGAGAGGTGGGCTTCTTGGCTGCTGGCAGCAGGACTTGGCTTGGCCTGGCCTCAGAAGCTTGAGTTAGAACTCACAGTCTGAGCCGGGCTCGGTGGCTCAGCCTGTAATCCCGCACCTTGGGAGGCTGAGGGGAGTGAATTGCCTGAGCCCGCGGGT
>NW_007247225.1:347646-428624 GCF_000164805.1 Carlito syrichta | reverse complement strand
AAAAAAAAAAAGAACTCACAGTCCCAGATTCTCTGTCCACTAGTCCTTAGTACACTCCTATACCCCTGCCTGGCCCCAGGCAAGTCATGGAGGTTTTTAAAGCAGCTGTGCAACTGGCAGGGCAGGCCTGTACCCTTTCCTTGGTATTTGAGACTGAAAGGGTTGATTAGGATGCAGTGTGCTATCCCACTTGTTCTGGCTCTTTGCTACCATCCCATATGGGCTTTGACAACAGCACTTGCAGAGAGTAGTATTTTGGGTGCCCTTTGCTGCTGGTATCAGAGCACCTTTGTTGTATGAATCCAAAGCCCCTTGGCAACCCAGAGCCACTGTGTCACTGGTAACACTGGTTTTGTATCACAAGAAGCCACCCTTGATGAAGTCAGTAGATTCCTTTGTGACAGTATGTGGGACTGGGGCCTGGCATGTTCTGCCCCAGAAAGGTACTTGGGCACTAAGGGTACTTGCCCCTACTTGAGCACCCAGACTTTCTCTGGATCCCTCGGCCAGTTTGGAACCTGTTGGGTAGTGGGCCCAGAGCAATGTGGACAGAGTGGATTGTGGGTACTCAGGTCTCTCCTTGGGTCACCTACTGCCCACAAGCTGTGACTAGCTTCTGGTGTTTGTGGGCAGGGGCTATAGTGACCCTATCCCACCCTCCCTCGGCTCCTGGTGACCTATAGAAGTTGGTATATCTCTGACCCTGAGTTGGAGTTCCCTCTTCAGGATGGAGATGGCAGAATAAGAGTCAGGAGCTGACAGCTACTACCCAAATAGCAATGTGTGTCATCACTGATACCTGCTATGAAACGAAGAAGAAGGCCTACAGCTTTGGACTTGATGAAAAGTGGACTATTCTTAGTTGCTGCTCAGGGCATTGTGATGGGAGACTCGTCCCCTCTTGGGGCAGCCAAACTTTCATCAGGGACTATCATGCAGGAAAGTTTCCTGTGATGAAGCCTCCTTAGACTGTTTCTTTCCTACCACCACTGCCAGGCCAAGCCGACTTCTGGAGTAAATTCTTCCAGGTGTTTCTGTCCCAGCCTTTGGCATTCCTGGCATTCTTGGGAGGCTCTGGTGTGGCTGACTTTGCCAGCATGGTGGTGCTGGGGAAGCCCTGGGCTCTCTGAGCACACCCTCCCCTGCTCCGCCTGCCTGCCCCTGGCTGCTCCTCTGCTAGCTTCATCCCACAGGGATGGGGGTGGCCTTCATCCTGGTGCAGGCTGGGGAGGGGGGTTGTCTCTGTGTTCTGCCTCCAGGAACTGGCACAGAGACCCTGTCAGCCCCTCTCCAGGCTGCCTCCTGGATTTGCTGGCACTTGGAGGGTGTTGTTCAGATATAAATATCGTGTTATGTAAAGCTTTGGCTGTCTCCCCTCAGTGTGCTTAGGAACATGTATCCTTCCTCCCCAGCACATCAGTATGTCAGCTGGTCTGGCATCTGAGGGCCTCCATGTACCCTGTGGGCTCTGGTGAGGGCCGTTTTGTAGTGAGTGTGTTTACCAGCCAGCAATGGTTCCTGTAGCCTCTCTGTGCTAGGATGAGGTGTTGGTTTTGAATTTGCCTTTATGTTTGTGGCAATTCTGTCTTGGCCAGGTCATGATTGTTTTAGTCCCATTGATTTCCTTCATCAGCCTATGGTAATGAGAAGGAAGGTACTGGGGTCTTCCTTAAGCTGCAGCCCTAGGGACTGTGAGGTAGCAGGTCCATGCATTGACTGGTAGTTTGCTCTGTGTGGACTCCTGGGTCTCTACCCAGAACATGTTCTTGTCCTAGAGGGAGGGCTATGTAACTTGCTGAGACTTCTGGACACCCAGCCTAAGCACCTGCTTACCAACCATTTTCTGGGTCTTGTTCGATGCCAGGCACTGAGCTGGGGAAGCCAGGGATTCAACACAGCCCCTGCCTGATGGAGCCCGTGGGCTCATGAGAGACCCAGATGAGAATCAGATAGCTGCACATATATGTGAAGAGTGAACTGATGGGAGGCTTGTGGTGCTTTGGAAGGACAAATGAAAGGGGTTCCCTGATGTGAGTTCAGGGGAGGCTTCCTGGAGGAGGTACCTCGGAGTGGTGAACTTTTAAGGACAGGGGAAAGGCAGGGCAGGAGTCTCTGAGGCCCATAGGGAACATGGGGTAGAAAGGTTCCACAACTGGGGGAGTTGACAGAGCTGGAGTGGCTGAATCTTGGAGAGCAAGGGACACCAAAACAGATGGTGGGATTTGGGCTGGTTGGTGGGGAAAGAGAGTCATGGATAGGGCTGACCTGTTAAGTGAGTAAAACGACAGGGCCTGGAGTTGCATGGGACACAGGGGTCAAAGGAGAGGGACATTTGTGCTGGCACCAGGGTGAAAGGACTCACTCTGCAAAGATCTCATGGGCTTAACCCCCAACACGTTAATGCTGTGGTACAGATGGAGAAACTGAGGCTTAGTGCAGTCAAGATGTTTGCTCAAGGTCACAAGGTGGGCCCATGGAAGGCGGGTTCTGAACCCAGGCCTGACCATCTCCTGAGAGTGTCAGCCTTCTGCTTGCCTGCTCCGTGCGCATCCTCTCCTGGAGGGCAGTGGTATTATATTGGCATTTCCAGGGTTTTGGTTTCCCAAATTGAAGAAGAGACAGCATGTAAGGCAAATAGACATCAAGTCTGAGCACTCTGTTCTGCCTCAGCTCGACTGCTTGGTGTGGTGGGAGAGGGTGGAGGAATCACTTGGTGTCCCTGACTTGCCATATCTGTTTCCCCTGGCTGGGATCTCCCACTACCCACCCTTGACTCTGGTTAGATCTCCTGTCCTTTGATTGTGCTGCTCTTCTGGGAAGTCCTTGTTGGACCCCTCACAGCTTTTCTGAACAATGACCACCGTGGCCCAGCCCCATCAGGCCTGTGCTGAACCTCAATTGGTCCTGATTGCCCATCTTGGGCTTCAGCTGTGTTTCCTGTGCCTCCCAGCCAGCACCTGACTGATGTCCTTCCCCCAGTGCACAGCGCAGCAGTGAATGCCCTGTCTTTCCACCCATCCGGAAACTACCTGGTCACAGCCTCCAGTGACTCGACCCTGAAGATTCTGGACCTGATGGAGGGCCGGCTGCTCTATACACTCCACGGGCATCAGGTGAGGGTGTCAGCCTGGTCCTGAGCAGTGTGGGGTGGGGTAGAGGCACCACCTTAAGGTTCATGCGGGGCTAGGTTTACTTGGGGTGGTCTTCCCTTAGAGTCTGCTGGGTCCTCTCACATCCTGGGCAGTGGGGCAAGATGCAGAAATGGGCTTGCCACTCACACGACCTGTAGTCAGCTGGATGGAGGCCTTTCCCTGTGACTTGGGCTTGGGGCTGGTGCAGCTGAGAGGGAGTATGGGAGTTAAATTGGGTGGGGTTGGGGGGCTGGGGAGGCACACCTGAGCATAGTTGGCAAACTCCCCCAGGGGGCTTAATGGAGTCTGTCCCCTAATGACTTTGGGCATCCCTTGGTTCAGAGACTGGAGCCCACGGAACCTAAGCCCTGAGTCAACATTGGGGTTTCCTTTGGGTTCTGGGACTGGCAGATATTGATGCTTCTAGAGACTGAGACGACCACAGGTGCACTGCAGAGGCCTGGCAAAAGGAAGGAAATCTCCTGCACATTTGTTGTTTGAGAATTCCTGGAATTTAATCAAGGGAGCAGAGGCCTTCTCTCTGAGTGAGCTTCAAGGCATCTGGTGCCCTGGTCTCCTTGGGTGGGCAGTGGCCAGCATGGGGCCACTATGAGCTGGCTGTGGGGAGTGGGCTGCATGAAACTTTCCCCAGCAGCTGGTCTGGGTTCGGGCCTTTTACACATACCCCTACTGGAAAGTTGGGCTGAGCCCTCTCCTGCTGAGCAGAACAGTCATCAGAATGTCTCCTGTTGGGGCATAGTCGCCACTCCCAATTGGGATAAGGGGTGTGGAGTCCAGAGATTTTAAGTTTGTCCCCTTCTCTGCCTGCCAGCAGGAGGCAGACAGGACAGAGAGTGGGGATGGGACCTTGGGGGCTGAGGAAAGCCCTGGGAGTACTCATATGTCTTGGGCCAATAGCCAGTTGTGGGATGTCTAGCTCAGAACCTTCTGAACTGTTGTTTGGGATCCCACTGCTATTTGAGTTAGGGCACATGGGGGCCATTGGCCTGGCTAGGGCGTGGGGACATAGGCCTTTTCTTCTGCTTCCTTGGGGTCTACAGGCTGCTTGTCTTCCCTGTCAGAGACACATCCAGTGTGCAGGACCAGTGGGCCTGCTCTCCCTGGGCCAGTAGATCCTGATGTATGTGTGGCTGGGCTGGGCTGGGGTGACTGTTGGCTCTCTGTACGCCTGTTGGGGAGCCACCTTTGCTGGCCCTTGGGTAAGTCAGTTATTCAGATTCACATGTAACTGACTTGGGATCTTATAACTAGAAGGACATTTGAAAGTCACATGAATGCCGCTACCTCTTCTGCTCCCCTCAAAAAGAAAAAAGCAACACTCAGAAACAACTTAAAGCAGATGCATATCAAGTGATCACCTCTTTTTGTGAGTGTTCTTTAGGCAACTGACCTCTCCTCTTAACCTGAGAGCACTTGAATGTGGGATCTAAAATGTCATTCCAGTGTTCTGGTGCAGCATTCACAAATAGAGGAAAACCTATTGACATTGTTGTCTCTGAGAAGTGGAACGAGGACCGTGGCATTCCTCCTTGTACTGTTGCTTGTCTGCTGTTAACTAGAGATATAGGAACTAGGCTGGTGACAGCTGATGGTTTGGGGGGATGGAGAATGAGAAACGACCTCACGGAATCGCTAGGCCATTTCTTCTTCAAGGCACTCTCTCACAGTGCCCAGAGGAAGGGAGGAGAAAGAGAAGTGCATCACCCTCTGTTCATTTGCCATCTCTTTGTTTATCATTTGCTCCCCAGCTTACTGGACTGGGATCCAGGGATAGGAAATGGATGCCATGGTTCTGCCCTCTGGGGTTCATGACTTGGGAAGTGGAGGACTCATGGGGTCCACAGAGTCCCAGGCTGCGTGACACAAGCTAGGAAACCAGGAAAGTAAGGCCGAGTCTTAGGAAGTACTTGGAGTGCTGGGGGAGGGTAAGTAGACCTTGCCTCTCTCCCAGGTACAGCTCAGATGAAGGTGGGAGTCAGAGTATGAGACTCTGGTTATTTTCTGCTCCCAAACCTCCCAACTCCCTATCAAATACGCCATGTCGGATTGGTTTGTTACAGGTTTTAGGGGCTCTTCCTCCTGGAATACTCATGACACCCATCCCCACTGTGGGGTACTGCAGGTGCCAGTGTGTGGGAGCCCCTGGGCCTGGCTTGTTCAGGATTCTGCAGACTGACTCAGGAAGACAAGCTGCCCAGGATCACCCTGATATTGCCCCATCCCTGCATTTGTTTTAATCCTTGCCTCTTTCTGATTCTCTCTCACCATGCTCTCCAGCTGGTGGTGGCAGCTCAGTGACAATTTCTACAGGTGAAAGGTCCCCGATGTGGAGAGACCTGGCCTGATTCCCATGCCCTTCTGTGGTGTGGGATCACTGCTTTGAGAGGGCTTTCTTTTTGGGTGCTTATTAATGGCATGGAAGCAGCATTGTGATTGAAGAGCCAGTCTCAGGGCTGATGTAGGGGTGCTTGTGTGTGAGCATGCATGGGCAGAGCTGCCCAAGGGAAAGCCTTATTTACCCCCAGCAAAACCTAGCTTGTTCATCGTACCCCAAGCTGCCACCCCTTGGACCCAAGTCTGCTGGAGTTGGCTCTGGCTTTCTGCTGAGCCTACTTTTGCACCTGGGTTTGGGGTGATTCAAAATCAGCTAATGTTGGCTTCCTAAGTGAGCATAGTGCAATTGAGCAGCCTCAATTTGGACATTTGGTTAAAATACAGGGCCCGCCAGCTGGACTGAATACCTAGTGCTTGTGGAGATCTACAGCCAGGGGCAGGGCTGCTTTGCTCCATCCCAAGGGGAGAAATACCTGGAGGCTGGGCCTGTGTTTCACCCAGCTGGCTTGGAGGATGCTCATGACTGATGAAGACCTGGCTGGGGGGGGTCACGTCACAAGGGGCTGCTAACAAGTGGGTTGAGGGGCTTCACCTGGACACTTTGTGGCAGGTGTATTGTCTTCTTAGGCTCCTGCTCATGAAGTACATTCTCTGCCCCTTCCGAATTCCAGGAAATTCTGCAGCTGGGCTCTTTGGTAACTTGAGCTCCCACATTCTGTTATGGGAGGTGGTCAAGTACCTGATGGAGCACAGCTGCAAATCCTGAATTGTGTGAATTCCTGAATGGTCCTGGGGCTCCTGAGTGGGTCCTAGGCACCTGGGCTTCTGTCCTGCAGATATGGAAGATGGAGGATTGGAAAGTACTTTTGAGCCCAGGTGGTGAAACTGAGAGCCATCTGGACTTGTAGGGTCTCTTGCCTCTTAGAATGACAGAGCTGGGACAAGCACCTGCATCTGTGCCGTTTCCACCATACTCACTTGCCTCGCACATATAGCTTTTACAATTTGAGTTGATTTCACTTTTATTTTTCTTGTATTTTATTTTATCGAGGTAACATATACATACATAACTTACCATCTTTACCATTTCCAAGCATACAGTTCAGTGATGCTGAATACATTTATATTCTTTTTTTCCTTCCTCCCGCTTCCCCATCCTGGCCTCTGGTAACCACAGCCTACTCTCCATCTTCACGAGATCCACTTTTTTAGCTCCCACATATGTTACTCTTGTTTTTAGATCACTGGTCTGGGTAGGATGCCAGCAGACCTCATGGCTACTTGTGTTCCAGCCTTGTTGCTACATGACCCCATTCTGGTCCAGCAGGAGGGAACCCCATAAAACTTTGGTTTGCACTGGGAGGACCTGTTTGTGGCAGTCCTCAGGGTAGCCTGAGAGAGCTGTGGGAGGAAGAGTCACTGAGTTTTTAGCTAGTGCAGCAGCAACTCCCTCATGCTTCCATTTCTGTACCTCTGCAAAATAGATGGCATAGACTGAGGTGAGGCCAGCAGCAAGGTCAGCCACTGGGAACTACTGCTGGGTGAGCAGACCTCGACCAGGAGAGAGGGACCCTGTGGTGCCAGGGGAAGTGTTTCTGTACCCTGCCATGAGGAAAGGGTGGGGGCGCAGTGCTCTTGGGCTGAAACTCTGTTGTCTGGATTGAGCAAGAGTTATCCTGATGTGCCTTTCACTTGTCTCCTAAGCCACAGAGGGCACCGGTATGGAGAAACTTGCCAAATGCCAGGCTAAGATCAGGATCACCCAGCGTGCCCCTGGGCAGGACCTGTGTGCTGGTGTTGAGGGCAGCTCATGGGCAAGGGATCTGAGCTTGAGGGCAGTTTAGTGGTTCTCTGGCACATGATTGGCCACTTTGCATTGACCCCCCATTTGAGGGGTCTTTTGCTTGGGCAGGCTTACTCTGTGAGGCTAGGAGGTTGTCTTAGTCAGTTTTTTGCTGTGATAACAAAATACCTGAAACAAGGTAATTTATCAAGAGCAGAAACTTAATTCGCACATTTCTGGATGCTGGGAAGTCCAAGATCAAGGCATCTGGGGAAAGCTGCTATCTGCTACCAAGGTGATACTTTAATGCTGCATCCTCCAGAGGGGACGAGCATTGTTCTTATATGGTGGGTGGAAGGGTGAAAAGGGTACCATGTTCCCTTTTTTAAGCCCTCTTATAAGGGTACTTGGGCTGGATATGGTAGCTCATACCTGTAATTCCAGCATTTTGGGACGCTGAGATGAGAGGATCACTTGAGGCAAGGAGTTCAAGATCAGCCTGGGCAACATAGGGAGACCCTGTCTCTACAAAATTTAAAAAAATTAGCTGGGCGTGGTGGCATATATACCTGTAGTCCTAATACTAGCGAGGCTGAGGCAGGAGGATTACTCGAGCCCACAAGTTCAAGGTTACAATGAGCTATGATTGTGCCACTGCACGCCAACCTGGGCAACAGTGAGACCTCGTCTCTTAAAGAAAAGAAATGAGGGCACCTAATCTCATGGGATCTGCCCTCATGACTCAGTCACTTCCAGAAGGCCACACCTTCCAATACTGTTGCATTGGGAATTAAGTTGCAGTGAGAATTTTGGTGGGACAAAAAACAACAACAAAACAAAACATTCAAACCACAGTGGAGTGGGCATCAGTTACAGGTTTACTGTGGGCCTGAATAATTCTGGTGCTTCTCTCCTGCAGCCCTGGCTGGGGATTCTGAGTGACAAAGGGCCATTCAGGGGGTGCTGCTGGGAGGCTGGATGCATGCATGCCGTACCCTAAGAACAGTTTCTTGACTGCAGCTTGGGCCCCCGTGGCTCTTCAGAGGCTCCCCAGGGGTGAGTGTTGCTGAGTGGCGGGCCAGAGAACTAGGCAGGTTCCTTGATGGCTCTGACCTATGTGGGTAGGCTGAGTTGAGGAGCCTGTTGGAACCGTCCAAATCTACCCACCTAAGAAGAGTGGACAGATGGAGGAGCTGCTACCAGCCTGGATTGTGCCTGAATGTGCCTAGATGTGGTGCATCATCCTTCCTTAGCCTTTGCCTCCAAGAGCACCCAAGCCTGCACCAGTCATCTTTGCAGGCATCTTATCTGACTGGGGCCAAATGCCAGGGTGTGTTCGGTTGGGAAGGGCTCACACAGCCTTGTCTGGTGGGTGACAATGCTCAGCTTTCTAAGGAAAACCTTAGTACTTCTAGGAACAAGAACAAGCAGATTTTACCACCAGATTTTCTGGTTTTGAAAAGCCATAGATGCTCTCCCCCCTCACTTGGCTGAAGCAGCCTGAGTCCCAGGAGGCTATAGTTTAAGGACTGGGCTTGGGTTCCATGTCCGACGGCTCCAGCTTTGCCTCTTACTGTGTGGTCTTGGGTAAGACCTTCACTTTGCCGAACCTCTTTTCTCATCTGTGAGATCGACAGTCTGTTGTCTGCTTCCTAATAGAAGAGGACTGTATAAACTTCCCAGCACTAGACGCTAGACACAGTAGGTCCTCACAGACTTTAGTTCCTTTGCACTTCAGCTTGTGGACAATGACCCGATGCTGTTTTAGGTGAGAGCTGTTTAAAAGGCCTTTAAGAAGTGATTGAGTCATGAGGGTAGAGTCAAGGCACCCTCATTTTTTTTTCTTTAAAGATACGGAGTCTCACTCAGCTGTCCAGGCTGGAGTGCCGTGGCACAATCATAGCTCACTGTTACCTTGATCTTCTGGGCTCAAGCAATCCTCATTTTGTTGTGGGCACGGCCTTTTAAAGAGCTCTGTTTCTGTTGTGGACATGTTCCTGGCACTGTGTGGGTGGGCAGTCAGTGTTTGTTAGGAAAATGGGTCATGGGGGTATGTGATGTATTAGCCACCTCATCTATGGGCACAGGGCTGTGGCTATCAACCTTTCCCCCAGATCGAAGGCTCACCTGTTTCCCCTCCCCATGTTCCTATAGAGTTTCTCAGGGATTTATCTGGCTTTTAATTTTGCGTGGGGTTGTTATCTTCTTTCCCAAGAACGTCTGGCTTTGGCTTCTCTTGTCATGTAGTTCCTGAAATCTGTCTCCTGTGGGTGGGCTGAGGTGACTCTCTTGACCCAGACTTGCTTGTCCCCCTAGCTGCTATTCATGGCTTTGCCTTGCCTGCTGCCTTGGTGTACGGGTCCATATGCAGTGCCCTTTGTTAGGCCTGTCTGTCCAGTCATCTCTTTTAGGGCCTGACTCTGGGAGGATGGCCAGGGTATCAGAAAACCTATGTGGTGGCACTGGGCTGGCTGGGGTGCCAGTGCCCTGACTGAGGCTCTAGGAATTGTTGGTTGGGGGATGTGCCATGGCAGTGACAATTAATCAGGAGGAAAGGGAGTCCCTGCTTCTCGCTGGATATAATACAGATTTCGGGTTGTCAGAGCTGCAGAGGAGCCTCATCATCCTGTCACACCCCCTCATTTTACAGAAGGGAACACTGGCCAGGAGAGGGAAGGGCTTCCCCATCGACTACTGCTGTCATTTGGAGCCTCGTGCCCTGAGCAAGGCCCTCACAGCCCTGTGTGGCAAGCGTGGGGGCAGTATGCTAGAAATACAGATTTATCTTTCTATATTTTCTGAAACATAATCTTGAGCCACGCTCATTTGGTTTAAGTTCCCTAGAGCTATTTGGGAGAGGATGGTGGGCGGGCTGTGGGTGGGAGTTAAATCTGGTGTTTGTGGCTGTGCAGTTGGTGTGCGTGTCGCTGTAGAGTGACTGAGCTGCATGCAGTTCCATGTACCCCACTGGCCCCCAGCGCAGGTGAGCAGCCCCTGCTGTGGGCCCAGACCTGCATGGGGCTGCTATCTGTGTCCAGGGCTGGACTTGGAGGCTCAGTTGACGAGAACTCACAGGCTCAGAGTGGCAGTAAAAACCTGTGTTTACTGGGTGCTTGTGCCAGGACAGATCCTAGGCTGGGACTGGGGACTCAGTGGAGGAAGGAAGGTAGCAGTATGTCAAAAATGGCCTGGGCATGCGGGCTGCCCCTCAGGCTGTTCCAGGTGGAAGGCAGCTGTCGGAATGGACCTCTCCTCCCTCGTTTCTTTAAGAGCTCAGCAGCTCTTGTCTAGTCATTTCATTTTGGAGAGTTATTTTGATGCTTGGGAGGGTCATACCTGGCTTTGATTGTTGGACACCTCCTGTGAGAGGTGAGAGGACATGAAGAGAAAGAACAGCTCATTTACTCTGCTCTAAGTAACCAAGAGGTCAGCCTATCCCTCTGCCTGCTTCCAACAACCCAGAGTTGAGGGCTGAGAGCAGGTGTCCCTGGCCTGGGTCAAGAGAGAGCCTTAGTGTCTCTGGGCAATGACTCCTACACAGCACCCACTCCTTGTCCACTGGGTTGTGATGACCCTGGGCCGCCACTCAGACACAAGAGCCCAGCCCACACAGCAGGTACAGGTGAATAAGTGCTGGAACCTCCTGGTGCTGGTGTGGAAGAAGCAGCCCCAGGGGACTGGGTTGCAGTTTCTTGCCTGAGCACAGAGGTCAGAGACCAGAGTGCCCACGCTAGAGGCCTCTTGGGCCTCTTTGGTCTCTGTTCTCTGTTTGATGGCCATTCTGCTTTTACCTCAGACTGAGGGGCATGTGGTGTGACAATCCTATTTGTTCACTGGCAGGCTGTGCATATAAGAGCCAACAAAAATGATTTCACAACTCTTGTGAGATGGTGGTGGGTTTGCCAGCCTAGCTGTGGTGGGCACAGTGGTCAGAGTTCAGGCATGCAGGAGCCTCAGTGAGTCAGGCGGGAGAGGGTGAGGAGAACAAAGAGGTCTGAATGAGCTGCTGGGGGCAGTGGAGTCAGAGAACACTACCGTGAAATCCAGTCTAATCACCACGTACTCCTTTGTTTTGCCTTTAAAAAAAAACTTTGTCCATTGATGCTTTGTCAATTGAAGAAATTCTTTAAAGAAACCACACAGTGTGAGTCCCTTGGGTTTGGAAATTGGTGAGGGAGGGGTAGTATATGGTAAAATGACTAAGTGTGGGTCTGGCAAAGCTCAAGTGCCAAGTGTGGCTTGGTCAGGAGGGAAGGTAGGGTGGGAGGCTAGCCTTTGGCTAGTGCTCATGATTGATTAAGCAGAATTATCTCACAGAAGACTCCGACTAGTCTTTCAGAGGAGGGAGGGAGGCCCTGCTTGAGCCTGTTAAGCATCCCTGCCAGTGGATCTAGCCTGGAGTAAATGGAGATCAGGGTTTCAGGCAGGTGGGCACCTCTGGCAGTCAGGGGTAGACCATAATCCACACTGCTGGAGGCCAGGCAAGAGCTCCCACTCAGAGTCACAATCAGGAGTCACTGCAGAGGCACCTAGGACAGGCCTTGCCTGTGAGAAGAAACAGCTTGACAACATCCCTGCCCCAAGCTAGTGTCCTGATGCGTGAAGAGTGATTAATTAAATATAAAGAATAAGCCATCATAAAGATAGAGCAATTTCAAAAGAACATGTATCATATTTGATCACTGGCAGTGATAAGAAGAGATTCCCCTATTTTGGAGTTTTGGAAACTTTAGAATGCTTTCCCAAACAACTAATGGGCTAACGGGAAAATTGCAGTGAAAACTAAACATTTGGAAGTGAATGACAGTGAAAATATTGCATACTGGAAACTACTGGGATCTACTGAAGATAGTCATCGGAGGCGAATTTGTAGCCTTAAATGAATTTATATAAAACCAAGAAAGATTGAAAATACCTGAATTAAGAGCTCAATGCAGGAGGTACAGAAAGAACATATAGAAAGAGAAGAACACTTCTGTCTAGCTCATGGTGTTTGAGGAGCAGGGAGCAATCTGGTGGGCTAGAGCAGTGGGACAGGGAGAAAGAGGGGGTCTGGAAGGGTTTGCGTGGTCTAGGTATTCTGGGACCTCCAAGGTCAAGCCAAACCGTGAAGCACGTCAGCAGTGGAGAGTCCCTTCTATAATCTGGTCTATGTTGGCTTTGGCCTGCAGTGGAGCCCAGGGCCGGCATTCTCTCTGTGGTCCTCTGAGTGCTCTGGGCTGCTTGTGTGAGCCCTAGCAAATGGGCAGAAACCTTGGTGGAAGACTGTTCTTTTCAGGAACACAGAGGTACCTGGAGCAGGAGTTGCGTGGTCTTCTTGGTAAATAGGCATTGTCAGGGTGGACTGCAGCCCTCACATAGCTTGTTGCTTGCTCCATCCCTGGACATTCTGAGGCTTGGTCTCTGGGGAAAGCACTAGCACTTCTTACCTGGAGGGCTCCCAGCGCCCACTCTCTGGTCCTGATCCCCCTGCTGAGCTGCGGGCTGCTGGCAAAATCCTCCGCGGTTCTGCTGCTGTTGCTGCTGCTCTGCCTCTGACATCCTGTTCCCAACTTGGCAGCTGCTGGCTGAGTAACAGCAGGAAAGGAAAGTGACCCACGAGTATTTGGTTCCTTAGTTTCTGTGCCTTCTTGGAAACCTGCCATTACTCAGTGAGCTCTGGGCAAGCAAAGGACCCATCTTTTTTTTTTTTTTTTGAGTTGGAGTCTCACTCTGTGGCCCAGGCTGGAGGGCTTGGAGTGCTGCGGCACACTCACAGTCACCCCAGTGTCGAGCTGCTGGGCTCAGGTGATCCTTCCCCCTCAGCCTTCTAAGTAGCTGGAACTACAGGTGCGCGCTACCATGCTCAGCTAATTTTTAAAAAAAATTATTTATTGTAGAGATGAGGTCTCTCCAAGTTCCCCGGGCTGGTCTCGAACCTGCGGGTTCAGGAAATCTCCTCGTTTTGGCCTCCCAAAGTGCTGGGATTACAGGCTGAGCCATCAAGCCCAGTCTGGGCCCATTTTTTTTTTGACACTCATTGGTTTCCTTCCATTTTCTCTGTTCCCTCTTGTTTTTCTTCAAATGAAAAATAGTTTAAGTTATATTGCCATATACTCATTATTTAAAAAATGCAAAATATGGAAAATGACAGAGATTTCTAAGAATCAAGTAAAAGTTACCTGAAATTACTCCTCCCTCCAGTAAGCTCTTGGTGACTGCCTACCTGGAAGGGTATCTGAGTGACGAATGCCCTGTCCCCATCCTGTACTTAGGCCCTGCATGTGTAGCCTGTATTATGCAGATGGTGTCACACAGCCCATGATGTCTTATGCCTAGTATTCCACACTCACTGATGTTAATGGCAGCTTAGGGTTCCTGGGATTGCTAGGAGTGGGGCATGCTGGGCCCTTGTGGCTCCACCTATGTGAAGAAAGCAGGTGACAAGCATAGGCCGAAGGCTTTGTCTTTGTGTCCCCTTGGGCCTTGTTCCCTGTACTTAGACATGGCACTCTTAGGAAGAGTGCAGTTGTTTGAGTGAGTCATCCAAAGTTCCTGTGTTGGAAACTTGATCCCCAGTGCAGGGGTATTGGGAGGTGGGCATAATGCTTTGTACATCTTTCTGGAATGAATTTCAGGCATGTGGGAAGAACCCTTCTTTACCAGGAGATCATGCATCCTCCATCAAACCTTGTGCTGCCTAGCCTGTGCCTGGTATTCTCCTTTAGATGGTCATGTAGACCATCAGCACCTGGGAAGCATGCACACATCGCCCCTGACAGCCCTAACACAAGAAAAGGGGCATGCATGTTAGGGGGACATGTCACATTACACCACTGTACCTTTGGTAACTCCCTCCCCAGCCTCCTTCCTGTCACCTGGGTCCTCTGGCTATGCCTGCTCTGCTTAAGCCATTGGCTTCTTCTTGGAACTCCCTGCTTCTCTGGTCAACAGCAGGGCTGTGTGGGGTAGACAGGGGTATTGGGGTTGGCCTGGGTCAGAGAGACCAAGTTCTAGTTCCAGTGTGCTGTTGCCTAGGGTGAGTCAGTGAAGCTCTCTGATCTCTTGCTTCTTGTTGGGGGAGCAGGGACGATGAGGCCAGCCCAGGAGAGCTGCCAGTGTGAGCTGTCCTGTTCACTCATTTTTGCTCACCCACAGCCCGAGGGCCTGACCTTTGTGCCTGGTCTGAGGAGTGGCACTTGCACCTGGCCCCGGGCAGGCTCCTTGGCCACAGGTTAGGGATGACTGCGTGCTGCTGGGCTCTCAGTCCTTTATATCCTGCTGCTGCTTCCTTTAGAAACTTCTAGTTTTCTTCCTGTGCATCTAGAATCTAGAGTGACCTTTGGTGTTTATTCTTTTCTGTTTGTTCTGCTAGGGACCAGCTACCACTGTTGCCTTTTCAAGAACGGGGGAGTATTTTGCTTCTGGAGGCTCTGATGAACAAGTGAGTAAAGAACGATCTAACGAAATGAAGAAAAAGAGGAATTTGCTCAGAACCAAACAGGAGACCTGAAGCTGTCTTGGGAGTGGGCCACGTTTCACCACCTTCCTTGGTGGCTTTCAGCAACTGAAAAGGCCTGATGGAGGTTAGGGTGGGGCACTCAGATCCAGGGCCCCTGCTGCCCCAGAATGGGTCTCCTACAGGTGCTGACCTCATAGCAACATCTGAAAACCCTTACTGCTCAGACCAATGTGAGTTGGAAGGAGTCTGGGCTATGGTTGCCATGAAAAAGTTGAAGTTTTTTTAGTTCTTTTCCTGGTTATAAATGAATAGATAATAATCATTGAATACTTACTGTAGGCCTGGTAATAAGGCCAATGTGAACAAGAGCTTCATACCTCGTTTAATTCTCATGACAGCCCTGTGGAGCAGGCCCTCTCATCTCTCCATTCCATAGATGAGAAAACTGAGTCTCAGCAGATGGCAGAGCTGGGACAGGCACCAGGGCCCATCTGACTTCAGAGCTGTGTCCCTGCCCTGGGAGCCTCAGCTCTGTCATCTGCTAACCACCAGTGACCTATTTCCCAGTGGGTACCTTGCTCCTGGTGCCCAGTCCAGAGCCCAGCACTGGGGAGGCCAGGAACACTGAGGAGTCCACACATGAACAGTCTTTCTCCAGA
This sequence comes from Carlito syrichta, assembly GCF_000164805.1. Taxonomy (NCBI): domain Eukaryota; kingdom Metazoa; phylum Chordata; class Mammalia; order Primates; family Tarsiidae; genus Carlito; species Carlito syrichta. The sequence continues at coordinate 413,255 of NW_007247225.1, read as the reverse complement.
GTGTCTGCATGGTGTCTCTTGTCAGAGAACTGCATTTCCTGAGGCAGGGAAGAAAGAGTGGCTGTTGACCTGGTAGACTGCCGAGAATGTTCATCCCATTGATGCCAGGCCTCACAGCTCTGGCTGCTCAGCCCAGAAAAGTTTTATGGGCCTATATAAGCCCTGGCCTCAGCCAAATTTTGCTTTAGTCTCTGCCAGTAAGGTAGAGGGTAGTTGGAGACTCTTTGACCACAGCCTGACAACGCCGTTAAAGATGGCGGGCATCTTTCCATACCAGCACCGGTCTCTGTGCTAGCAAACAGCTGCCACCCGAGCCTTCCCTGAGTGTGAAGTCCTGGCTTGTTGCTTAGAAGACAGGGAGACTAGAACAGTAGATTCACACAGTAAATAGAGCCATGGTAAAGTAAATTGACATAGTAAGAGAGGCAGCCTGGTGAAAAGTAGAACTTCTGCCCACCCTGGCCCCTGCCCAAGTACCACTGCCATCAGCTCCCTGCCTGCCTTTTTAAATTCTGCTCTGACTTTTTTTGGAGTGATGTTTGGCATTATCCCTTCACATTAATGGTAGCCACTCCACTCCTAGGAATTTATTCAGCAGTTAGATTTGCGGTTGCATGAAGAACCTATAGACAAGTGTATGTGTGCGCCGACATTCTGTTTGTAAGGTGGCGAGTGTGAGACCTTAGGTACTATCCATCTGGCAGAGTAAACAGTGGAACTGCTCAGGCTCACATCTGTGTCCAGAGCACGCCCAGTGTTCATCTTGTGTGGATATGGTGTTTTTTTCTGTGGCCTCAGTTGACCACCGGCCATTCTCCATAGTTCCTCTTGTGAAATGCAAGCCATCTTGGAAGTGGCCCTAGAAGCACACAGTTGTGTGTAGCCAGCAGCCTCCAGCAGGGAGCGCTTTTGCTCCCCAGCCAGGTGCTTCCTTCAGCTTGTGAAGGAACCTCAGGACATGATCCTGTTTATAGGAAGACTCTCAGAGTAGGACACACTGTTTATGGCTGAGCTTAGCCTTGGGATAAAAATATGTTACTGAGAGCTTGCTGGAGGCCAGTGTCTGTGCTGAGCTGTTTTCTTGAAGCCTCTCAGTAGCCCTGTGAGATACAAACTAGGATCAACACCCTTTTTTTGTTTTTTGGTTTTTTTGAGTTGAGGTCTTACTCTGTTACCCAAGCTAGAGTGCAGTGGCACGATCACACCTCACCACAGCCTCAAAACTCCTGACCTCAGCCACCTCGGTGGCTCAGCCTGTAATCCCAGTGCTTTGGGAGGCCGAGGTGAGTGGATTGCCTGAGCCCGTGGGCTCGAGACCCACCTGGGCAACTTGGCGAGACCTCATCTCTACAATAAATCAAAAATTAGCCGGGCATGGTAGCGCTTGCCTGTAGTTCCAGCTACTTGGAAGGCTGAGGTGGAAGGATCGCCGAAGCCCAGCAGGTCGAGGCTGTGGTGGCCGGGAGCAGCCACTGCACTCCAGTCTGGGTGATAGAGTGAGACGCCAACTCAAAAAAACAAAACAAAACAAAAACTCCTGACCTCAAGTGATCCTCCAGCTCAGTCTCCTGCGTACCTGGGACTACAAGCACACGCCACCATGCCTAGCTAAGTTTTTAATTTTTATTTCTTGTGGAAATGAGGTATTGCTATGTTGCCTAGACTGATCTCGAACTCCTGAGCTCGAGCAATCCTCCCACCTCCCAAAGTGCTGGGATTACAGGTGTGAGCCACAACGCTTTTCACAGATGAGGGAACTGAGGCACAGAGGTTGAGTCCCTTGGGCCACACAATAAGGAGTCAGACCATGATCTTAGCCCTGGTGGTCTGGCCTAGGGTTTATATGTCAACCGCTTCTCACATATGCTGTAACAGGCCAGACCACTTCCCTCAGGAGCTTTAATTTTAGTGGGGAGATGGATGATAAACAAGGAAAAGGACAAATAACTACTGACTCTGTTGCTATGAAGGAAATAAATAGAGGGCAATGATAAAAATTAGTAGGAGGCCAGAAAAGGCCCCTCTGAGAAGGTGGTATGGAAGCAGGTACTTCAGCCTGAGGAGCCAGCCACATAAAGCTTGGGCCTTTGATACCCCAGGCAAGTGCCAAGACCTGGTGGTACCACACAGTGATACTCCATCCTGGTGGTGCATCCGGGTCCTCTTGAGGTCTGTCTAAAATACCTGCTCCCGACCCGCCTGGGCAACTTGGTGAGACCTCATCTCTACAATAAATCAAAAAATCAGCCGGGTGTGGTAGCATGCGCCTGTAATTCCAGCTACTCGGAAGGCTGAGGCGGAAGGATCGCCAGAGCCCAGCAGTTGAGGCTGCGGTGACCGGGAGCAGCCACTGCACTCCAGTCTGGGCAATGGAGTGAAACTCCAACTCAAAAAATAAATAAATAAATAAAATAAAATACCTGCTCCCCAGGGAAGTCAGGCAGGGACTGCTATCCCACTATGACCCAGAATGGGCCTCTGGTGAAGGAAGACTGGCAAAGGGTTTTTCTCCTCCTGATTCTGTGTACTTATTATCTTGGCAGGTGATGGTTTGGAAGAGTAACTTTGATGTTGTTGATTATGGAGAAGCCATTAAAGTGCAAAGGCCCCCAGCCACATTGACCAGCTCTGCCGGGAATTTGGTAAGTGGCTTGATAGGTGTGTCCTGACCCCTGTGACTCTGGTGGACTGGGTCATGGTGAACAGCACTGGCCTCAGAGACAGTAGGGTGCTGGAGACTTAGGCTAGCCTCAAGGAAGGGACCCTGGTAAGATCTCGTCATCTACCAAATAGTACTTTGGCACTTATGGTACTTTGTTTCCAATCTAGAGTGAACACATAAAATACCAATAGGCTATTAAAGCAAGCTGCAGGGTGTCCCAGCCCATACTGTTTGGTGGGGCTGGCACCATGGCACGTGTTGCTTGTTGATTAAGGCCTTAGGAAACAAAGGACCTGTCTTATACCGAGCCCTGGGTCACAGGACCCTAGTGTAAGGCTCCTAGAGGGTTCAGGACCTGAAGCCACAGCTGGGACAAATGGGAAAGGTCCTGGTCCTGTTGTTCTCACTTGCTTTTTTAAAAAAATCGTGGAGAGGAAGTTCCTCAGCCACCACAAACCATTTTTAGTACCTTTGTTGGTAAAAGAGCATTCAGTGCTCCTGAATTAAGATAGTTAATATTTTTTGACGAACATTTGGGGGAGAAATGGATAACTGATAGTCCCATTAAATAAGGTCATATTTAGCTTTGACTGAAATAAATGTTAAAGTCAAGTTTGTGAAACCCCAATATCTCCCCCTGGACCTTAGAGGCCCTGTGACTTCCCCCACACTAGGAAACTGGCTCAAACAACAGGAAGCGACTCGCCCAAGGCCCCCAGCGAGTCAAGGCTGGGGCCCAAAATAGAACCAGGAAGTCTCCTGAGTCTATCCTGGGGCTTCTGTGGCTGGAGCAGATAGACATCACCTGTGCATATGTGTGTGCACAGTCCCCCCCACCCTTTCTGTGTGCTGGGGCTCCCTCTAGGAATAGGCCAGGTAGGGATTTATGGTTTTTCTTCTAAGGGTTGTCCTCCTGGCTGGACCCTTGGCTAGGAAGTTTTGTTCTTCCTCTGTTCTTGCTAGTGGCCAGTTCTCAGCTTTGGGGTTTGTTGGGGGATGACTAGGTGACATCGTACTCTTCTTGCTGCCAGTTCCAGCTAGAAAGGATTTCACATTGTGGGAGTGGGACCCCACAACCACAACCAGACCTAACCAGGCCTAACCAGACCTCTAGGTCCCTGCCCTCTTCCGTATGACTCCCTATCAGGCCCTTCTGGTGAGCCAGGCACAGCCAAGTCCTTTTATACATGCTACCCTGTTTATTCCTTATCTCATCAGAATGAGTAGATAAAGTTACTGCCCAATACACAGATGAGACAATTGGTACTTAGTCACCTCAGATGCTGGACCTGGGGGCCCACCATGCCAGCCCCTCTGAGCAAAACTAGAAATCACAGGTGGTGGAGGGCTGCCTGGCTGCTTTTCCTCATCCCAGAGGAGGGCACTGCCATCTGCCTGTTGCGAATGGTTAGTACCTACCAACTGGGGGAGAATCCCATGTTCTTTTACTGATAGTTACTAGGAAAATAACTTGGACAAACTGCCTCTTGTTCCTTCAGTACTGACTCAGAGGTGGGGTATTGGGCACACTCGCTTCCCAGAGATGTGGGCTTGATTCTTTGGAATGAAGACATGGGGTAGGAAAAGCCAGCACAACAGGTGAGGCATGGATGGGAGAGCAGCTCAGCAGGGCTCAGGGCAACCATGTGTTCCCAAACTACTTTCAGGCCCACATTGGGATTGTTATCACAGCTCTGCCCACTGGGCATCACCACATGGGGTTCAAATAGGGAAAAGGATGTGGGTTCTAGGGTCAGAGAATTGAGTCTGAACCCTGGCTGTGTGATCACAGGCAGAGTTTCCACTCTTCCCAAGGCTCCATTTCCACAGTGGTACCTGAATACGCCCATGAGCATCCTCTGACATGAACTCTGCTACCCCATGAAGTGACTTGTTTTTTTGTTTTTGTTTTTTGTTTTGAAGTGACTTGTTAATCCTGAAATCGTTGTTGGTGGAGGTCAGGGCTCGTTCTTTATTTGTTGTAAGCCCCTTTGAGAGTGGATATATGGACCCTCTTCCAGACACATGCCTTTGCCAACACATACACACCATGTTCAACCATCACCATCTATCTCCAGGACTTTTTTATCTTCCCAAACTGAGGAGAGCTACTTTTTATAACACTGTTCAGTTTTCTCCTGAGTTAGTAAGGGAAGCTGAGTATGTTCTCGTCCTTCCTGCCCAAGGGCTTCCCTGATGCTGAGGTAGTATCTGGGCACTGGTTCCGTGACTGGCCAGGATGTCTCAACTCTATTGGGAGCCCAGGAGCACTGCAGCCATGTCCCAGGATCTTGGGAGTCTGATGAGCCCTTGTCCCTCCAGCTCCATACATATACCAGCTTTCCAGTAACTCAGGGTTCTCACCCTCAACACTAGTGATATTTTGGGCCAGATAATTATTTGCTGTGGGGGGCTGTCTTGGCACAGTAGGGTGTTTAGCAGCATTCCTGCCCTTTACCTATGAGATACCAGTAGCATCCTGCCCTCTACCCCCAGTAGTGACAATCAAAAATGTGTTTTGATATTGCCAAGTATCCTCTGGGAGGAAAATTGTCCCCAGCTGAGAATCACTGCAATAAGTCTTGCCTCAGGAGTGAGCCCACAAGAGGAGATGACCTTGCAGTGGGAGGAGTGTGGGAATGTACCTGGGATGGGGCTGTCTTAGCAGTGGAAGGAGCACAGGGATGGGAGGGGCATGGAGATGGAGGCAAGGACTGGCCGTTCTAGCGGCCTGAGTGTGAAGACTCTGCTTGATTGGGCCAAAGCAGGGTTCCTCCCAGCAGCTGTGGTTTCTAACAAGTTCATCTTGTAGGAATGTTATTTGGCCTGAATCATCTAGAAATGTTGGTAAACAACAAAAAAAGACTTTTGCCTTTAGCAGCTTGGTTTTCTTCACTTCAAATTGGAGTGTGCTTTCGCCCTTCCTGCCTAAAGGCTTCCTTGGCGCTGAGGTAATATCTGGTCAGTGGTTTGGTGGTTGACCAGGGTGGCTTGACTTCTCAAAGAGCCCATGAGCACCACAGCCTTGCCTCAAGAGCTCATGAATCTGATGACCTTCTGCCTACTTTGGAGTTGTCTGTACACTGGACCTCAGGCTCTGAAGCCACATGAAGCACTTCCTGGGCATTTGGGGACTTCAGGAAGCCCACTGGGCAGGTGTGAGTGTTGATCCTGACCATATGTCCATTCCAGTGTGGCAGCTAAAAGCACCCTCACCCACCAACAGACTATAGACAACATAGTCCTGTGAGCCTGTGCCAGTTCCTCCATCCTGGAAAACCCCCTGCCCATGACCCCTTCTAACTCCGGTGTTTCAGCTCTCAGATCTTGGAATGAAGATTGTCCTTGAGCCCACTCTGAATAGAGCTCTGTTCATTGCAGAGCTATTTTCAACCTCTGGTTGAAATTCACAGCTTATTTTTAGGCACATTTCATGTTGAAAAGCAAAAGCCATTTCCCAGCCATTCAGAATGAGAATAATGGGTTCCATTTTCCCTCTATTCTTGGCTGAGTTGTGCATGAGGAGGGATTTCAGGACTTGTAGCTGGGGAACTTTCTCTGCTTGGAAGGTTGCAGATGAAGAATTCCAGGCCGTGCTCTGGGCTGAGGGAGGGCAGGAAGTTCCACGTTTTGCCCATGACATGCTGCAAGGCTGGAGGAAAATTGGAAGAACCACGTATGGGCAAACGAGCACCTCCCAGAGGGGCTTCCGTGGCAGCAAGAAATGGGGGTTCCAGGGAGTTGTCTGCAGTGAGTGCATGTGCTAGTATTTTCAAGGGTTTAGTGCTTAGCTCTGTTCCTTGCTGCAACCCTGTCCTTCTCACCCTCTCTGCCCTTGTCCACCTTCTTGCTTTCTGGACTTAGGGGTCTGTCCCTGAGACATAAGAACTTCTGTGTCTTAGCTGACCTTGGATTTAGCACCTGCCCCAAGCCCTAGCCACCATAGGACAGACTTCTGGCTCAACCACAGAGACATTTTCAAACCACTTTTAAATGACACAGATGCATCTGTTTGATTTCCTCTTATTTTTGCCCTCCTTCCACGTCTGAGGGCCCATAATGCAAGTGGGGAGAAGTGTTGTACTGGGTGGGATGGCAGGAGACAAATACAGAGTTCTAGGTAATTCAGTGAAACTGAAAAAAAACAAAACAGGCCAGGCTCAGTGGCTCAGCCTGTAATCCCACGCTTTGGGAGGCCAAGGTGAGTAGATTGTCTGAGCCCGCAGGTTCGAGACCCGCCTGGGCAACTTGGCAAGACCTCATCTCTACAATAAATCAAAAAAATTAGCCGGGCATGGTAACGTGCGCCTGTAGTTCCGGCTACTTGGAAGGCTGAGGTGGAAGGATCGCTGGAACCCAGCAGGTCGAGGCTGCGGTGGCCAGGAGCAGCCACTGCACTCCAGTCGGGGCGACAGAGTGAGACTCCAACTAAAAACCAAACCAAAACAAAAGACTTCCTGAGTTCTCAAGGTTGGCTGCTCTCTGGTTCAGACATTAACTTTGAGTTCTGGGGCCAAGGGCTTTTGTCCACTTACCTCTCAAGATTTCATTTTAAGGAGAAAAGCTTACATGTGGTTAAGAGCTTGGTTCTGGCTTCTGACTAGTCTGTGATTGAATCTTGTCTCTGCCTTGCCTGGACTATATTCCTGTGCAAGTGACTGGCCTTCTGTGAGGCATAGTTTTCTCTTCTGTCAAATGGGGAGAGGCCAGGCCCTCCTTCGTGAGATTTCATGGCTGGTGCATCTGCCTGGCACATGGCAAGTGCTTACCAAGCTTTAGCTATTTTAAAAAGATTTATTTTTCTTCCTCTGACTGAAAGCCAGTCACAGTGATTGTTCAAAATCTGCTATAGTGAGGGACAATGGGCAGGGATGCAGGCAATTCTGACCAGGATAATTTTCCGTGTTGGCTCTCTGCAAGCATCCTCATAAGGACCAGGTATTGTTTGGGTTTCCTAATGGCAGACCTAAGTCCTCTGTGCTCCCAGATGAGAAAACAAATCTTGATTCCCTTACCTCCTGTTACCCCTATTATTCCTCAGGGTAAGGTGCCCAGGACTCCCAGAGCCTCAATGCTAGAACTGTCCTCTGGAAGAAGGGGCTGGATCAGCAGAGAATGCCTGACCTGAACCTGAGGCCTCATCCTTCCCTAAGGATGGCTTGTTTCTTCTTCCTAATGCCTCTGACTGAAGCCCCAGCCACTTCCCGTGCCTATCCTCAGCTCCCATGTTTCTGCTTTGGAGCACTGCCACAGGGGTGGGCTTGACTTAGGGATTTTTGGGATCCAGAGATGCTTGACCCTAGATATGACCCTGTGCTGAGGATCTGAGGGTACTGAGTGCTTGTAGGTTTTCCCACTGTAGGCACTTTGCCTGAGGAGTCATAGAGTTGGGAGGCCTGGAGAGAAGGGACTCATTTCCACCTGCCTCATGGATTTTTTGTCTTGTCTGTTCAGGCTGCTATAACAAAATACCACAGATGAGATAGATTATAAATAACAGAAATTGGTTTCTCACAGCTCTGTGGGGTGGGAAGTCTAAGCAAGACACCAGTAGATTTGGTGCCTGGTGAGGGTCTGTTTTCTGGTTCATAAATGACTCCTTCTCACTGTGTCCTCACATGGTGGAAGAGGCTAACTAGATCTCTGGGGTCCCTTTTCTTTTTGAGTTGAAGTCTCACTCTGTCTCCTAGGCTGGAGTGCAGTGGCACAAGCATAGCTCACTGTAGCCTCAAGCTTTTTGGCTCAGGCAGTCTTTCCACCTTAGCCTCCCAAATAGCTGGGACCACAGGCACGTGCCACCTAGCCCAGCTAATTTTTTTGATTTTTTTGTAGAGATGAGGTCTCGCTATGTTGCCTGACTGGTCTTGAATTCTAGGCTCAGAAGATCTTCCTACTTTGGTCTCTCAAAGTGCTAGGATTACAGGCATGAACCACCATGCCTGACCTGGGACTGCTTTTCTAAAGGCACTAATTCCAATCCTGAGGGCGCCACCCCTATGATCGAATTACCTACCAAAGGCCCTACCTCCTAATGCCATCTCCTTGTAGTTAGAATTTCAACATGGGAATTTTTAGGGGATACAAGCATTCAGACTATTTAGCAGGTTTGCTTTCTCACCTGGTAACATAGAGGTTTTTACCAAGAACACGGATTTCTGGCCTGGCATTTGCTTTCAGTAGCAGGGAGAAATGTGGATTTGAGGAATGCTTAGCAAGAGGGTGTTGTGGTAACCCCAGATTTATGTGTCTTCAAGAAGAGGCCACTTGACCCTAATTCTGGCTCTTAATTTTTTCAAGACTGTTGAAGGAGACTGGCTTTCTTCCTGCCACAGGTGAGTTAGAAGAAGACCAGGCAGTTACCAACTGGGAAAAGGTTTGGTTTCATGGGGCCCAAACCCTCAACAATTAAGCTGCCCCTGCCCCTGGGCTCAGGGCATCTCTAGGGGCCCAGATGTGCCTCTTAATGTGCTGTGAACTCTCACTTTACTCACACTCCTTGACTGAATAGCTGGCTTTGTCCACACCCTCCTCCATCTGTGTAACGAGAGCTTGGTGAGAAATGGGGGAAAGCAGACCCTCTCCTGAGGGGCACCATTCCGCCTCATTTGGCATTGTGGGGCCTAGCATGGCCTAGGCTTTGTGGCATGACTTGGGAACAGTGGGGTCTTAGTTTTCATGTTTCCTGGGACATACCAGATGGCAAACCTCTGTGTGGCTCCCAGGGAAAATTCATTTCTGTCCCCTGTGTTACACAGAGGAGGAACCTTAAGCTCAGAGGTCACCTACTGGTGAGTAACCTGGGCCCAAGCAAGCCCCTGTCCCTAGGGTTGAGGTGAAGGAAAACTAAGACATTCTTGACTGGGAAAGAAAAAGAGGGATTCTCCTCATTTCTCAATGGGAAAAATGAACCCAGCATCCTTACTTCTGCAATAGACAGCCATGTCTTTGGCGTGTGTATATGTGCATGCTCATGTAGAACCTGGTATCTGCCTTCCCACAACCCTTGGTCAAGTTTTACTCCCCTGTCCTTGTTATCCCCCTGCAGCCCCTGTGGTTCCTATTCTGTGATTCTGTGGGGTGGGGGGGTTGGGGGAGGTTGCATCTCCAGGTTACACAGGATGTTGTGGGGCTGGAGATGTCAGGGGACCTGGCTGGCTAGGCTCCTTCATGGGATGAGGACAGGACTCTTACAAGGAAGGCTGTCCTGGAAAGGATTTTCAGGCAGCCCCACTAGGAAGGTGGAAGATACTGAAAACTTCTGACTCTGGGTTCACTTCAGTAACTTGGTCAGCAGTAAGAGCTGCACTGTCCCTGTATGCGGGGGCGCAGCTTGAGGCGGTATGTCTCTCCTGTAATCTCAGGCAGGTTGTCTTGATTCTCTCTACCCTGGCTTCTTCCAGCAGCCTGCATTACATCCTTGGGCATTTTTCATTGCATGGGCTCACTCTGTAAAACATCATCCTGAGGAGGGGAGAGTGTAGCAGCCTTTGCTGACTTTGGGTGGTAGAGGCCTCCAGACAGGATGCCTCATTTCACACTCAGGTTGCATTTTCCACCGCCTTTGCCTGAATAGAATTCATGGAAAGTGCTCTGAGTTTCTTTTTTTTTTTTTTTAGTTGAAGTCTCACTCTGTTGCCCAGGCTGGAGTGCAGTGGCACGCTCCTGGCCACTGCAGCCTCAACCTGCTGGGCTTAGCTGATCCTTCTGCCTCAGCCTCCGAGTAGCTGGAACCACATATGGACGCCACCACGCCCGGCTAATTTTTTATGATTTATTGTAGAGAAGAGGTCTCACCAAGTTGCCCAGGCTAGTGTCGAACCTCCAGGCTCAGGCAATCCTCTCGTCTTGGCCTCCCAAAGTGCTGGGATTACAGGCTGAGCCAACATTCCTGGCCATGCTCTGAGTTTCTTAGTTTCAATGGGAAGAGAGAGGATACTAGAAATAAAGAAGGTTCAGTACTTGTTACCAAGCTACATTTTTTAGACGTTTTCTGCTTGCAATGCAGCTCCTCGGGTAGTGGCTGGCGGGAAATGCGGCTGTGCAAGATCCAGGAGCCCCAAAGATTCTGATGCTGCTAGCAGATGGGCAACCCAGTAAGGTCCTGGCTCCTTTTCCTTCCAGGGCCTACAGCTGACTTTATTGCTAGGCATGCGTTAAGCAATTATTGGCTTTCCCACAAGAGAGGGGTTGCCTTTGACAAGCAGGAGGATAATGTTTGCAGAAATCCATTAGGAGATGCTAACTCGGCTTCCAGGTAGTAGTGGTGAAGAGACAGGCCTTTTCACACTTGACGTTTATTGTAGTAAGCCTCCTGCAGTGGTTCTCAAACTTTAGTGTGCGTCGGACTTATCCTGAGGGCTTTTATTAAAACACAGCTTTCTGGGTCCCGTCCCCAGAGCATGATTCAGTACGGAATTTTCATTTCTTTCTTTCTATTTTTTTTTTTTTTTTTGAGACAGGATCTTGCTCTATTGCCCAGGCTAAAGGAGTGCAGTGATATAATCTTGTTTTACTGCAGCCTCAAACTCCTAGGCTCCAGTGAACTTCCCACCTTAGCTACCCAAGTGGCTAGGACTACAGGCATGAGCCACCATGCCCAGCTAATTTTTTATTTTTTATTTTTTGTAGACAGGGCTTCTCTATGTTGCCCAGGCTGTTTTCAAACTCCTGACCTCAAGTAATCCTCCTGCCTTGGCCTCCCAATGTGCTGGGATTACAGGCATGAGCTGCCATTTGTTAGAATTTGCATTTCTTACAAATTTCTAAATAATGCTGATGTTGCTTGTCCAGGGACTCAGTCTCGCCTGTTGTGACCATGCATCCTGGGCAGGGAGGTGTGGATGAGAAGAGACTCTCTTTCCATCTTGGAAGTTTCTGTGACTCATGGGAGAGCTATAACTTGGTGAGGCAATTAGAGAATCAGTATCCCTTGCAGCCCAATGTAGTCTGCTTCTTTCCAGAAGGAGAGAGGAAAAGGGATGTAGCCTTGGTTCTAATCTCAGTGCAATGTTAAAAGAAGGTCTACCCAGTGCATATCTATAATCCTAGCTACTTAGAAGGCTAAGATGGTAGGATCATTTGATCCCAGGAGTTCGAGGCCAACCTAGGCAACAGAGTGAGACCTCATCTCAAAAAAAGGAGAATGAAAGAATAATGAAAGCCTAGAGCTGTCCTGTGGACCCTTTAACCCAAAGCAGTAGGGAAGATGGGACTTGCTGTGGCCCTTATCAGACCTGTTGTCCTGTCTTGGCTCCTGCCCTGCCTGTTAGAACTGCTGCCATTAATCTAGTCACTTGTTGTTGAATCCATGTTCTCCAGGCCACTTGCCTCCTCCCTTATCCTCAGTGTCTCTTCTGCTATCTTGATGTCCCTGTCTCCCACTTCTTACTCTACAGATGTGGGTGCCTAGGCCAGCAGCTCCTGTGCTCTAAAGAGCTTGCCAGGCTTTAGGGAAGCTGATGGGTGAGTCTAACACCTGAGCTGGAGATGGCCTAGGTGTTTGTGGCTCAACATTTAAGCACCCAGATGAAAGTCTTACTTGCAGAACCTTTTGAATACCTCCAGTAGTAAGATCAGAGACAAACCTTAAAACTCTGATGACAGCAGAGGTGGCAAGGACAGGGTAGAAGCTGGAATTCACTTCTCTGAGCTGCCGTTTTGAGGGACTGATGGTAGTTTCCTGTCACTAGAAAATTTCTATGTATTCCACAAATAAGTGGGTTTCTCTCCAAAGGAGAGTTGCATGATTCTGAGGATGGAAGGCCTGTTTAATGACTTAAACCAAAGGGAGGTGTGTTCTCAGACATCCAGGGAAAGGTATACGCATATTAAGATAATCACAGTATCATGAAGACTGAGGAATCTGACTTGAATCCAGACCAAGCCTGGAGTCCCTTGGGTCCAGCTCTGCATACACCAGGACCTACCTGGTACATAAACCTGGCCACACACACTCCCTTGAGAGCTCAGTTGTGTCTTTCAAGAGTCCCAGAATGGTTTCAGGTTTTCCTTTCCTCCCCGGCATCCAAAGCTTGGGTTCGGAGTTACTGGAGAGTCTACATTTGCATGTGGGGAAATGGGCCTGAGTCACAGGACAGAGGCCAGTGGGGTCTCAACACTGTAATGCTTTACTACAAGGCAGGGCCAGGTTGTGTGCCTGGGAGCACCTTTTGTTTGTCACTGGGGCCACTTTTGTGACACCGCCATTTTGCTGATGGTGATGGCAAGCAATCTATAATCTGTCAGGGTACCCTTGCAAGTCACCTCTCTATACAAGAGCCAACAGAGGCCACAGGAAGAATCTGGACCAGTTGTGTGGTGCACAGCAGAAAGGGTGGATGAGAGCTGAGGTGTTTAGCATTTGAGGACTACATTCTTTACTTTTTTTGTTTGTTTGTTTTATTCTGTTTTTTCAAACCCAGAAGTCTGAAGCTAGAAGAAATGAGCCACATGTAGAAATAAACCTGGTTGTTTAAGTCTGCCTATGATTCTTTGGGCCACCATCCCCTGTTCCCAGTGGGGTCACACTCATCTTTTTAGTCTCTTTCCAGATGGCACCTCCTCCATGCAGCCTTCCCTGGGAGGCCCCCAGCTGGTGTGTTCTTCCTGCTCTGCCTGCCCAGAGCACTCTCCTTCTTGGAGCAGACCCCCCTCACCTGTTGTCAGTTATTTGGAGACCTGACTCATCAACCTGAGGACCAGGGCCTTGCTCTTGCTGCAGCATGTGCCTGGAACATAAAATGCTCAGGAAGTTGTCGTAAGGAGGACACATGCCTGCAGTCTGTGGGAAGCATGGGTTGAATGTGTGAGGCTAGAGGCAGGCCGTGACTATTTCCTTTTGGCATTTTGGATGGTCCCAGACTAAATGAAGGAAGCCACTTTCTGGCCTCATTTGTCGGTTTGGAGGCAGGTTATGTGGGGTGGTATGGGCAATGACCAGGCAACAGAGGGTGGCAGAGTCTGTATGTCTGGACTAGAAGTTTCAGAACTTCTTTTCATTTCAAATGGAAAAAAACCTTTTGCGGTTTATATTTTCCAGATTGGATAGCAGCATTGCCATGTGGTGTAAGGGTGTTGGATAGTGCTTGTGTTTATGTTCTTATTGGTTACCATGGAAAAAAAATCAGAATAGATGGTTTCCATGGAGATTATCTTACAATTAGTTTCTTTGAAGGCCTGGACACTGCTGCAGGATTCGCTGAATACTCTCTGTGCCATCGGGGCTTTCTCTGTGACTGTGCCAAAGGCGGGTCGGAACATTCTGTGGACTTAGACAAAGTCATCTGCCTCCTATGCTTACAAATCTCAGGACACCAGAGAGGGGGTGATCCTGTGGCTCAGCTTCCTGTTGGGGTCACACTCGCCTGGCCTCAGCTTCACAGCTTCTTTTAGTCACCAGGAAGCTTTTTTTATTAAACAAAACAAAACCTTTGTGTTGTGGAAATTTTCAAGCTAGCACAGAAGGTAGAGAGAATAATATAATGAGCCTCATATACCCCTCACCCTGCTTCAGCATTTTTCCAATCTTGTTTTGTCTATTTCTCCCCATGTTTTTTAAAATTCCCACTTATATCATTTTACCCTAAATAAGGACTTTTCTTGGTTATGTAATAGCAATGCTCTTATCATACCCAACATAATTAATAATTTCTTCATTTCAAATACCTAGTCTCTATTCACATTTTTCCATGTTGTATCATTGTTCAGGTAAGGCTGTGGGAAGCTTTGAGAAAACTCCCATTCTCCCCACCCCATGATTCTGGTGCATGGAGAGGCTGAGAAGCTTTTAGTCTGGGGCTGTAGTTGAGCCAGGGCAGGGGGACCTCCTGGGCTCATACCCTCCCACTGTCCTCAGGGAGAGTTTGACACTGTGAGATCCTTATTCCTTCCTGGAGATATGTCTGGCACAGGTAGGTCAGATACTGGCAGCTGTCCTGGGACAGGCATCCGCTGGGGGGCGCTGACCCTCTTCAAAGCATGCACAGGGAAGAGAGAGAGGTGATTAACCTTAGTTCACAGCAGCTGTCCTCAACTTCATTTTCCAGGAAAGGAGCGGCCATAAGACCCCATGGGACACAGCCTCCCGCAACTCCTCCCTGGGAAGCCTGGGGCCACCGGTGGAAGACTCTGGTTGATCTGAGGCCCACTGCCTCTGTGGGTTGGGCAGAGCCAGTCCTGTTTATCTGCCTTGGCAAGCTTTGCTCATGTCCTGTGATGCTGCATAAAATATGAATTACGGAGCTTGGAAGTGATGCCTGGGGTGTGGTCGGTGGCTCTAATACTCTCCATTGAACTAAGTGCAAGGAGAGTTTAAAATAGCCAGCCTTTGTTCCCGAGGTTTTAAAAATTCAACTCCAGTAGTTACAATGAGCTGTCTTCAAGTGGATCTATAAATAAACCACTACTGTTCCTCTTTGTCACTGAGAGCTTTAGCATCTTCCAGAGATGTCGGCTCTGCTGCTCATCTTCATTAGATACCTCTCATCTGTGGGGCAGCTGCAGCCATCAGCAAGCTGGGCTAACACATGGAGTTTGGACTGACAGCAACACATTGCCTTTAAAAAATCCACAGTCCCCCAAAATTAACTATACAAGAAAGATAGTGACTTTGCATTGGAGAAACCTGTCAGAGAGGTCGGTATCATCATTGATTCAGCTCAATACCAACAGTAAATAAGTCCTGTCCTCATGAACTCTGTGATATTATGCATGTCACTTTTATGGTAGTATCAGAAATATATAACCTGACTCTAATGATAAAACATCATACAGACCCAAGCTGAGGGACATTTAACAAAATAACCGATCAATATTCTTTAAAAGTGTAAACGTCCTAAAAGACAAGGGAGGACTGAGAAACTGACACAGATTGAAGGAGGCTAAATACAGCATATGATAAATGCAACGTGAAATCCTAGATAGGATTCTGGATGTCATCTGAGGACATTAGTAGAAAAACTGGTGAAGCTCGAAGGGTCCCTTTGTATTGTTGCAGTGTTAATTTCCTGGTCTGATCATTGTCTTATGGTTATATAAGATGCTAACACTGGGAGAGGGATATATGGAAATTCTCTGTACTATTTTTTGCAACTTTTCTCCAAGTCTAAAATTAGTTCAAAGCAGTTTAATTTAAAAACAAAAAACAAAAACTACAGTCAACACTTGGGTTTTATCAGATTCCTTGCTCTCCCTCCCGGGATGCCTTAGTTCAGATGTTTGCTGTGGGGAGGGTAGGTTTTGCTGTCTGTAGGTAAGGAGTGGGTGACCCTAAGACATTCAATGACAGCCTATAGTGAGCCCTTGGGAATTTTGGTGGAACTGAACTGAATAAGAGCTGCCCTCAAGTGAGCTTGTGCGGGTTCCAAGGGAATCTTTCACACAGGTGTTGGGTGGGGTTGTCTGCTTGCCTACATTGTTGTTTCTGAGGGTGCTCCAGAGGTGCATCTACCCCAGGAACTCTAAGACATATGTCAGCAGGAGTGTGGTCCTCACCTGGGATGGGCCTGCTTCCTCCTAAGGCTTCCAACAGGCCATGTGAGATCCTAGACCCCACCATCCTGCCCTGCCCGCTCCTTCTCTGTTCTTGAACTCCAGCTCCACCTTGCCTGCCAGTATGTGTTTCTGGCTGTAGCAAGTGTGATGACTGGAGAACTCCAGCCCATAAAGGCTGGGTTGTTTTTCTACCTTCTCAGAGCCCCTCCAAGGAAGAGGGCAGGGACTTCTCTGTGCCACAGAATGTACTTGCTGCATGATGGGCATGGCTGCTTACTTTCTCATGGCCTCTACTATTTTGAAATCACTTAGCCTTCCCTCCCTGTTTCATCTTGCTTCTTTCTCCCCACGGCTTCCTTTACCAGTTTCCCTCACTGTCATTTTCCTTACTATCAGTTTCCTTACTGTCATTTCAGTAAGACAGACCTCCTAGCTCCATTTCTTTCTCCTCGGGGTATATTTGGAGAGCGTAACTTTTCATTTCCTACCTACCAAGGCAATCCTTTTACCCTTTTGAAAAATCGCTCCTCTTGTGCATAGAGAAATACTTGGAAACCCGTACAGAGCAAGGTTGGGGAAGTCAACAGATTGATGGAGGCTGAGTCCAGAAGTGGTTGTCATAGCTGTGGGATAGGGATCTTGGTCTTGCCTTGGGCCTGGGTAAGAAGAGGGGGGTTCCTTGGCTTGTGCCAAGACATAATAGGATGACAGAGGCACCTATGGTTCCTGCCTCAGAGGAACCACTCTCTGAGGGGGACCATGAGATGAAAAAGTGGGCCAAGCTGCCTGTGGTCCTGGGATGCAGTGGCATTTGTTTTATGTGTGACAAGGCCTGGAATCCAGGGATTGGTTAAGCATACAGATTCCTCATCCTCCATTTTAGACCTACCCTTCAGGCCCTTCACAATTTTTTTTTTTTTTTTTTAGATGTGGGATCTTACTCTGTCACCCAGGCTGGAGTGCAGTGGCATGGTCATAGCTTACTGAGCCTGGAACTCCTGGGCTCAAGCAGTCCTTCTGCCTCAGCCTCCTGAGTAGCTGGGTCTATAGGCGCATGGCCACCACACCCAGCTCCTTCACCAACTTTTAGTCCAAAGAATGTCCTGGTGGTTTCCCATCGTTGGGGACCTGGGGTTAAGGGGTGTCTCAGGTCTAACTGTAATCTATGGTTGTGGAGCATCTGATTTCGGTTTGGAGGCTGCTGTAAGGACCCAGACCCAGTGTTTCTTGTTCCTGTGCTTTCACAAATGACCCGGCACCCTGTCCTCCTCGCAGCCTGGCATGGGGTACATGAAAAGGCACCCTTCTTGCTCATACACCCTAGATGAAAGCCAACCAAACCCCACCCCTTGCTCAGGCCACTTGAAGGAACATTGGCAGGACTGTCAAAAGTTAAATGGTTTTAAGAAACCAGAATTCCTTATTGCTTCAGGGCAACGCGAAAAAAGAAACCAGAATTCCTCTTGGTTTCAGGGCTATGTTTAGAACCAGAAGTTTCCCCTCTTGTGGATTCTAGGCCGGAACCCTAAATTATAGAGCAAATAAGGCTGTAGTATATCTAGTCTGCAAATATGTGTGGTGAACACAGCACCAGGTTTCTTTTGAGCTTTGATTTAAGAAAACAGCCATACCTTTTTCCCTTGAGAAACTGGACATGAATCTGAACCCAAGAGAGCTCTGTCCTGTTCCCTGCTTCCCTCCCCAGGGCCAGATTTAGCAGATGTGGAGGCAGGCAGACATGGATGCCTGTTAACTTTTCATGAGGGCAAATTGTCAAAGCCAAAGTTCTCAGGCCAGGACTAAGAATCATCTGTGTCTGTGAGTTTCCTCATCCTCACTTAGTAAACTATGCAATGAACAAATCCAGTGAAAGATTACGTTGAAAAGATTTAATTGAGTGTGTGTATGTGTGTGTCCATCTCATCCAGTTTTGCACAGGGCAGCCCTGCTTTGGAAACACAGAGGCATGCTTTGGTGTTTTCAGTGGGCAGTGGCCAGACAGGCTGCTGGCCTTAGGTTTGTTCAAGAAGGGACAGCCCAGCTCTTGACCCCAGATCTCCTCCTTCTCTCCTCTCTGGGTCAGACTCAAACCGTGGACTGGTTTGTCCATTTCAGAGTTTCAGTTTCAGGAACAGGCTGGGTAGAGGGCAAGGTCCAGTGTTAGAAATTAAAAGAAAAGGAGAAATTTCCATTTTGAGCATGTGTTAATAATCTTCTACTCTACCCCCCCAAAGGGGGCTGTTCTGTCAAGACAGCTCACACCATCTTTTGGTCAAACTCCAGCCACTCCTGGAGGCTAGCCAGGTGTGTGCAGACCTTGCTCTTGACTGTCGAGCTGTTTTCAGCCCATGGGTTTGAGAAGAGCCTGGACAACTTGGCAAGACCTCATCTCCACAATAAATAAAAAAATTAGCCAGGTGTGGTAGTGTGTGCCTGTAGTTCTGGCTACTTGGAAGACTGAGGTGAAAGGATCGCTGGAGCCCAGCAGGTCAACGCTGGGGTGGCTGTGAGAGTGCCACTGCATAACTCAAAAAAAAAAAAAAAAGAATTGACCAGTTATCTGTCCAGGGTTTTAGGACTCTATTTATTTCATTAATCTATGTGTCTGTCCTTTTGCTAATACCACACTGTCTTCATTAATGTAGCTTTAGACTAAGTCATGAAATCAGATTGTGTGAATCTTCTAATTTTGTTCTTTTTTCAAAATTGTTTTGGCTTTTCTAGTTCCTTTGCCTTTCCATATAAATTTTAGAACCGGCTTCTTGATGCCTATAGATGATTTTGGGGAAAATTGACATCTTAACATATTGAACCTTTAATACATAAGCATGACATGACTTTTCATTGGTCTAGGTCTTTGATTTTTCTCATCAGTGTTTTGTAGTTTTCAACATATAGATTTTGCACACATGTTGTTAGGTTTATACCTAAGTATTTTGTAGTGTGTTGAATGGTAGCCCTCCTAAAAGAAATGTCCATGTTCTAACTCCCAAAACCTGTGAATGTGGCCTTACTTAGAGAAAGGATCTTTGCAGATGTAATTAAGAATCTCAGCATGTTATCATCTGGATTCTTGATCCTAAATCCAATGGCACGTGCTCTTATAAGAGACACACAGAGGAGAGACACAGAGAAGAAGAGAAGGCAATGTGATGACGGGAGCAGAGACTGGAGTTATGCCACAACAAACTGAGGAATCTTGGAGCCACCGGAAGCTGGAAGAAGCAAGGAAGGACTCTCCTTCAGTGCCTTCAGAAGAAGTGTGGCCCTGCTGAGCCTTCAGGCTTCTGGCCTCCAGAACTGTGAGATAATTAATTTCTATTGTTTTAAGCCACCACATGTGAAAGTTTGTCACAGCAGTCCTAGGAAACCAATATAAATTTCATGGGTTTTTTTTTGGTGCTATTGAAAAGATAATGGCCAAGAATATTCAGAAAATTATGAAAGACTTCAAACTATAGATAAATCAAGGATTAAGAAAATGATCTTGAAGGTAGCCAGAGTCTGATCTCCTGGGCTCAGGCATTCTACCTGCCTCAGCCTCCTGAGTGACTGGGACTACAAGTGGGCACCACCAGACTTGGCTAATTTTTTGGTTTTTTTATAGTGACGAAGTCTCACTATATTGCCCAGGCTGGTCTCAAATACTCTTCCTGCTTCAGCCTACCAAAGTGCTGGGATTATAGGCCACTGCACCTGGCCCTGGTTTTTTTGTTTTTGTTTTTGTTTTTGTTTGAGTTGGAATCTCATTTTGTCGCCCAGGCTGGAGTGTAGTGGGATGCTCATGGCTAACCACAACCTTGACCTGCTGGGCTCAGGCGATCCTTCCACTTCAGCCTTCCAAGTGCTGGAACTACAGGCATGCGCTACCACCCCCGGCTAATTTTTTATTTATAGTAGAGATGAGGTCTCGCCAAGTTGCCCAGGCTGGTCTCGAACCCCTGGGCTCAGGCAATCCTCTTGCCTCAGCCTCCCCAAGTGCTGGGATTACAGACTTGAGCCACCGCGCCCAGCCTTGTTTTGTTTTTCCATGAAGCTTTATGGCTTGGTTCCTCACGTGTCTGGGTGGCTGAGCACCAGCCACAGATATTTAGGCATGATTCCTGCTGTGCAAAGCACTGAGTTCCTGGTGACGGATGACAAACAGGCAGCAAAGGAACTGAGGCAGGCAACACACTAACCTCCTGTGAGAGCCCAGGGCCCAGCACCTGGGTTGTGTGAGAGGAGATACCTGCAGACCCCAAGTGAGACTTTCCAGAGTTAAGTAGATTCATCTCTTAAGAGGCACCTTTTTTTTGTTTTGATATTAAGATGTTTATATTTGGTAGAAGTGAAAAGTTGTTGACTTGTTGTAGATCTAAATGTGTGTATGTGTGGGTTAACCTTCATTGTGAGCCAGGTACTTTGGGAGGCCGAGGTGAGAAGATTGCTTGAACCCACGGGTTTGAGACCAACCCGGGCAACTTGGTGAGACCTCATCTCCATAATAAATCAAAAAATTAGCTGGGTGTGGTGCCACATGCCTGTGGTTTCAGCTACTTGGAAGGCTGAGGCAGAAGGATTGCTTGAGCTCAGCAGGCCGAGGCTGCAGTGGCTATGAATGTGCTACTACACTCCAGCCTGGGCAACAGAGTGAGACTCCTACTCAAAAAATAGATAGATATTTGTTGTGATTTTATTTATGATATACTTAACCGAACCACCAGGCAAAACCCCTAGGACCCTTTGGTGGTGATAGACAAAATGCTGAGTGATTTTTGCATTTACATGCTGCTCAGGTTATTCTGCCACTGTCATTGCTCATGGTCCTGGTACAAGCGTCTCTAGCCACTCTTGCGCATGGTTTTCTTATCTTTGCCTTCTTGCTTATTTGCCAAGCTCTCAGGGAAATGCCACAGCTCCTGAGTGCTGGAGTGCAGGTGAGTAGCTACAGTTCTGTGGGAGGCGAGGCTGTTGGCCCTTGGCTGCAGTGCACATTGTGAGTGGGGAGGTTTCATTACATGGGAACTTCTCACAGTGGGCTTGGTTCTTTGAGACGTCGAGTGTTTGTGGAGTGCCGGCTCTTAGTTCATCCCTGTGCTGGGCAGGCATTCCAAGAAAGGCAGGGTAGGGAAGTGACACTACAAGTATTAGGCCCAGGAGCTGGGGACCTCCACAGGAATGCCAGGAGGAACTGTACACATGGAAGTTGAACTGATGTCACCTGCCAGAGGGCACCTGATGTCTGAGAAGAGCCTGGACTTTGGGTTCAGATTTCCAACTCTATTACTTGCTGAGTGACTTAGAGCGAGTTACTTAACCTCTCTGAGCCCAGGTTTCCTCATCTAAAAAATAAGATTAATAATGCCTATTGGGAAGGGACTTCATAAGGATGAAGTGAGGTGACATGTATTAGATGAGGTGACATAAATGAGGGCACATAGTGAGTGGCAAGTAAACAACAGTGATTGCCAGGCTGGTGGAGTGATAAGTGCTGCAGTGTCTTCTGGTGGGAGAGGCAAGGAGGCAGAGAAATGGCTCAGAGCAACCCTCGGGTTTGTGGGTGATACCTTCGGGCATTAATTCCGTCTTAACCCTAGTTAGTTCCCTTTGTTGTAAAATGGAGACAGCCTATGAAAGTGTAGTATAGTTGGGAAATATGGTGGCTCCTGAAACGCTCTAGACTAGTGTCCATCTCTCCAGCTCGGAGCACTGTGGCTGCTGTCCTTAATATTCTCTTGGAGCTGGCCCCTCTTTGGCTTGTGCAGGAGGGTTTCTAGCACTAGAGCCAGTGGTGCTCGCCCTGCCTCCCTGCACTGTACTTCCAGAGGGCAAACTCAGCAATGTCCGTTTCTGGGCCATTCTGCAGAAACACTTGGAATTTCCATTCCCTCCTTCCTAGGCAGCCAGCAGCTCTGACCTGGCCCATTCCATGACAATGCTGGCTGTCAGGACAGAAGAGCTGCCTGCTTGCATCTCCTTCCAATGGAAGAGTGTGCGCGTCTGTAAGGGGGATGTCTTCTGGAAGGAATGGGCACAGAACTGTGAACATTTCTCAGGAAAAGCCTGCTAGTGACTTCAGATAAGTGCCTATTACAGCCTTGCCATTTGAAGGACTGGCCTAGTCATCACCCTTATTTTATAGATGAGAAAGTAGAAGCTCAAAAAAGTTAAGTCTCTTGCCCACTTCCGCCTAGCTGGTCAGTGGCAGAGCTTGGATTTCAGCCAATGCCTGTCTGAGTCACCGTTCTTCACCACTGCACTCTCCTCTGTCTCGACAGAACTGCCAGGGCCTACGGGCCATTGTGGTAGGCTGAAGGCTGTCCTGGCAAGTCTAGTGGGCTTCTTAAATGTGTCCTTTTGGGATGGACTTCCAGATGGGCAGTGAGATCTGAAGTACATTGATTCCTAGAGAACTGGAAGATCCCCAGCCCTGATGGCTGAGGTCTTACAAATGGCCACAGACAGGGTAGACATGCTAATGGTAGGCGTGTGGACCTAGCAGCGCTGCTCCTGTTCTCAAGAACATCTCTCTGGCTCATTTCTTACATTCAAGTTCTCCTTTAGTCACCAGGGCCTGCATTTTCCAAGTTCAATCAACATGCCCTTGAAAGTTTGTGATCTATGATATTAGAACACTTTTTTTTTTCATTCCCTTCTCCCCCTCACCACATACTCAGTCCTGCTTTCCTCACTCTAGAGTACTTTTCTAGTAAAGGAAAATATGCAGGTAGGTTCCCCATGCTGAACTGCCTTTGCATTTGTCCTTTGCTGGTTGGGAATCCTCCTGAGCTGATTCTTTTCAGGGACTCTCATGCTCACCCAAGTGAGCATGCCCAAGGCAAAGCATCTTCCCAAGGCTGGGGCACTGTGGGTTAGTCCAAGAGAAAGGAGCCTCAGAGGAGATGTGGCCAGCTGTGTTTGTGGGTCTGCAGGCAGCCCAGTGTTGTCAGGGCTGCCGGACGGGCACAGGTATCCTAGATGAGCTCCTCTCATAGCCAGAGTAACTCCCGATTAGGAGTTGGGCTTGTGTGGTGAGAGGACAGGATGCTTGCAGCAAGGCAAGGAAAGGTGGATGAAGGCATCCCCATCAGAGGGGACCACATGAGCTGGACCAGGGTGCAGAGATTGGAGTGCCCTGCCAAAAGGTTTGGGTTTTCTCCCAAAGGTAGCAGAGAGCCTGGAGGCCTGGCGAAGAATGTCTGTTGGTGAGGTGATGATTTAAAATCCTGAGTCTTGAGTGTGGCTACATTTATAGGTAACTGGAGTTTTGGACTTGCAAGAGTGTGGGCCATCGCTGAGCATGGCAATCCCACAGGGCACAAGTCCACAGAGGAATTGCAGGCTTCAAGACTAGAACTGGAGCATCTGCTGGCCCTGCCCTTGGACAGCCATTGCTCTAGCATCCCACCCAGCTGAACAAGTGCACGGCGCTTCCTAGGCCAGGAGAAGCCTTTGCACATCAGGAGGGCAGGGAAGGGCTGATGTTTCTGAATTTGGGGACTGCAGGGCCTTAGGCAGAAACATCAAGCTCCTCACTCACCCTTCTGGAGTTCTGTCCGAAGCAACCCAGGGGTGCCTATCCTGTGGATTCTGATTCTCACCAGTCCTCCGCCTGGGACATTCACACAGAAATCTGTGTTTTCAGCCAGGCTCGGTGGCTCAGCCTGTAATCCCGTGCCTTTGGGAGGCTGAGGTGAGTGGATTGCCTGAGCCCGCGGGTTCGAGACCCGCCTGGGCAGCAAGACCTCATCTCTACAATAAATCAAAAAATCAGCCGGGCGTGGTAGCGCATGCCTGTAATTCCGGCTACGTGGAGGGCTGAGGCTGAAGGATCGCTGGAGCCCAGCAGGTCTGGGCGACAGAGTGAGACTCCAACTCAAAAAAAAAGAAATCTGTGTTTTCCCAAGGGATCTGGGCCAGGATGGGGTTGAAACATTCCTCTTCACCTAATTTGGGTCACTACTCCTAGGGCCTTGGAAGGCATTAGTGAATCCTGGGACATCCCCATGTTGGGGAGTGGGGAATTGGTGTTGAACTGACTAGGAGGGGGGTGTGACTTCAGGGTTAGATGCCTACTGGCAAGTGCAAGCTATGTAAAAAGATGGGAAATGGGCCAGCCTCCCTGAGGACCTCCAAGAGCAGGCTGAGGTCACTCACTGGCCTACCTGTCCATGCCCCTGGCCCCTTCCAGCCTGGACTGCCAGGCACTCTCATTCTACTCTCTCATGGCCTCTGCCCAAAAGCGTGTGGCCTCAGATGTCAGAACATAGCCGCACTGTCGCTTCTCACCAACACCTGGAACTCACTTTCTCAAGTCTGCTGGTGGTTTTCCCTTTATTCCTTTGGAGGGCCTATTTCTCTTAGTATTTCCTCAAGCACTGGTAGACTGAAGGACTCTCTTCTTTCTGTCTTTAACTAGCCAGAAGTGGATTTCCCCATCCCTCCGGGCAGAGGCAGGAATGTAGAGTCGGTGCAGAGCCAGCCCCAGGAGCCTGTGAGCATACCCCAGACACTGACCAACACACTGGAGCACATTGTGGGCCAGCTGGATGTCCTCACACAGGTAGGCTACTGCGAGTTTACCCTTGATCCAGCATTTGGACCATCTGAAGTTGACTAGCAGGTGCTGAATTAAGAAAAAAAGAAAAAAGAAAGAAACATAATGGACCTATATTCCAGTCCAGATTAACAAAATTTCAGTGCCTGCCCCAGGTTCCTGGCTCTTGGAGCCATCCAAGTCCTGACCAGACCAATACATGCTAAAATCCCCAATGCTGGGCCATAGCAGAGCTTTAAAATAAACACTGTATTTACCCATTCATCCCACACTTTGCTGGATGGGCACTCCAGGGACATGCCAAGGGACTGTGAGTATATGTCGAGGCTTCTGAGAATCTAGGCTCTGAGTTCAAGCCTGGCCCCTTTCTTATCCTCCAAGCAACCTTAGGGAAATCCTTTCAGTTCTGTAAGCCCTAGTGTGTTTATCTGTAATATGCAGCAGGGTTATGGACTCTTCCTCCCAGTTAATGGTGAGAATTGAGAAAGATCAGTGTATGGGAAATGTTTGGCCCATGCCTGGCTCTAGGTAGCTGCTCAATAAATGTTAGCTGTGACCCTGACCACCCTCATCAGTGAGATGGATATGGCCCCTGCCCTCTGGAACTCAGGTTGGCAGCTCTCAACACAGACTTATCGTGCAGCAGTTTCAGTAAGAGGTACAAGCCAGTACTGGGCATGCCCAGTGGAGCATCTCACCCTAGGAAGGAAGAGTGTTCCTGGCAGAGGGAGCAGCCTACCTGCAGGTCTGGAGGAGGCCATGGACATGTCCAAGGAATGAGCAAAGCTCAGGGTGACTGGCATGTGGCATGTAGATGGAGGGGTGGGGGGCAAGGCAGGATTTAAAGGTCTTCCAATTCCTTGTCTCCTTGACTCTTGGTGCCAGGTAGGACTCTGCAGATCCCCCTCTCCCATGACAATGCAGGAGGCTTCAGCAGGGGACACATGTGGCCCATGAGAAAAAGAGAGAGATATTAAAGCCAGAGGGGTAGGCAGCAGCAGGGAAGAGTGGGCTCCAGTTCTACCCACATGAAGGACACAAAGGACCCTTAACGTACTAGTGGACATGGGGCTGAGGTGGTATGGCATCCTTTCCTCCCCTCGGGATCATGAGCTCAGTGAGAAAAGCTCTTCCAAGGCATGCCAGGAGCCCAGCTGGGACTGCACACCATGGACCCTCTGAAGGAAGCACACTTGAAGGGAAAGGCCAGGTGTCAAGACTGGGGGTTGCAGGACTACAGGGTGCAGTGTACAGACCTTGTGGAAAGCCTGTGAACCCCTGAGAAGAAGGCATGTGCTAAGAGATGTGAGCAGCATGCAAAGACTTAAAAAAGACCCTGCTTCAAACCCATCAGAAGCCGCCTAATGTTTTTCACAGCCTTGTCAAGTGAGAGATCAGGGGAGGTAGAATCAATTAGAACTTTATAGGATAAAATTGGAAATTAAGTCTGAGAAGATGTTTAAAAATAGCGTCATTGGATCCAGAGGAGTATAACACTAAAAACATTTCCTGTCACTGTGTTTAGGGGTGCCTATGGAAGGTTTTGTTATGTGTTAGGAGTATGATAGTAACTTTGTAAGAAATTTGCATCACAGAGAATAAGTAAAGGCTAGCCTGTGGCTGGATATCTGGATGTGGCACCCTGGTCACCCCTCACAGCATTCAGCCCCTTTGCAAATCCAAATGGCAGTCCACCCCCGACCAGATGCCAAGAATATCAGCCAGTCACCTGCTTTGCAAAACTGTGTGTTTCTGGATGCCACAAAGTGAGGAGTGTTCTTGATGGTCTCAGTATGTCCTGAGGAAACTTGGATTCCACAGAGGAAGCCCCAGCTGAGGCCTTAGATTTCAACTCATTTTCAGAACTGTATATAGTGCCTTCGAGTTCATGCGGCCATATTCTCCTCAGGCCTGGTCATTGGTTGTTTTCCAGGGCCACCTGTCTCTCCTTTCTCATTCTCACCAGGTTGGAACTCTGGCTAAGGTAT
Organism: Carlito syrichta; assembly: GCF_000164805.1. Taxonomy (NCBI): domain Eukaryota; kingdom Metazoa; phylum Chordata; class Mammalia; order Primates; family Tarsiidae; genus Carlito; species Carlito syrichta. The sequence continues at coordinate 386,575 of NW_007247225.1, read as the reverse complement.
TCCAGCCACAGCTAGAGCTGTCTCCACCAAGATGCTGGAAGCTTTTCTACTCTTTTCTTCTGAGATTGGCCCAGCTGAGGTTAGGCTTATAGCAGGCTCCTCTCTGGATGGTCAAGACTGACCCAGCCCTTTCCTGCAGCCTGGAGCCAGGTGGCCATCACCATCCATCTTCCCAGGTGGCTTCCTCAGCCGGGCTTCCTGCCTGGTCTGTGGGTATTAGCCTCAGGTATCCCTGCCCCCCAGACCCTCCCTGGGCACACCTGACCATCCACCTGGTGCTGAAGTGCCTCTGTGCTCTGGCTTCAAAGTCCTTCATCTGAATCATGCTATTCTTTGTTCCACCCTTCCTCGTTGTCTCTTCCCTCCCTCACAAGAAAGTGGCCTCTGAGAAGGAAACTGCCTTCTGGGTCCTTCAGGCCTCTGTCCTGCAAAACATCCTTCCAGAGCAGAGCCATGGGGGTGTAATGGGCAGTAGCCAAGGCTGTTTTCTGAGTAAGTCACGGCCTCCAGCCCCTGGGTGACATGAGCAGAGTACCCGTTATGGAAGCTCACAGTCTTCAAGGACTACCTTCCTGCTCAACAGGCTGGTGTGGCCCAATGTGGTGAGACCACTTCTGTGGATGTTTGTGGCCCACTTAGCATCAATCTGAGAGCCAGGTACCCAATCGTGATCCTCTCCAGGGCGACCCCTTCAGCAGATGCCTCTATATAAAGGAAAGGCCTAGAAGCCAAGCGAGCCTGTGGGGAAACGTAGCTCAGAACTTTGGCTTCACCATTGTCTAGCTTGGTGACCTTAGGCAAGTCACTTAACCTCTCTTTGTCTCACTTTCTGAATCTGGCACACAGAGCTGATAATAGTACCCACTTCACAGACGTCGTGGGAGGATTAAATGTGTCAGCCTGTGTGAAGTTCCTTGAGCAGTGTGCAACAATCCCATGCAGTGCTGATGTGTTGGGTGCTGCTCCTATTACTGCCATTATCATTATCCAAGACCTGGGGGTGAGGATAGGGGACCTTCATGACAGCACAAGAAAAATCTTTTCCAACTCTACACTGCCTCATGAAACTAATTCTTCCTTACCCAGGAGAGCTTCTCCTTGGCCTTCAGAACAGAGGTGGCATGTTCCCTCCATGCACACACATTCACTGAGCCCAGCCTGTGTGGTGGTCTTTATGTGACACCTGGTCCCACCCTCAGGAAGTCCTCAGGACTGAATCTGCTGATGTCAGAGCCAGGCATCCAAAGAGGAGCAGGCAGCTGGAGTACTGGAGACAGCTGGGAGTAGCATAGCAATTGGGAGCCCAGTGCCCCAGGTCAAGGCTATGGGTCCCCTGGTGTGGGGTAACAGAAGTAACAGCCCAGGAGTTTGGACTTCACCTGGCAGGACACTAAGCAGAGCAAAGTTGAGATCTGACCTATGCTAATGGTCTGGGGTGGAGTGGAGATAGGCAGAGAGGTTGAGACTACGGCAAGGGGCAGAGCTGTCATGGCCCTACCCTCAGGAAGTGACTTCTGCAGGTGCTTTGGCTTAGGGTCTGCTTGGAGCTGGGCTTCATTGCAACAAGCGACTGATAAGACAAGCAGGACCGAGGCTGACTCCTGCACGGCTCCTGGCCCCCTGAGCAAGCTAACAATTGGGTGGCTTCTCCCAGTCCAAGAGGCCTCTCAGGTCAATAGGAAGCCAAAGTGCCCTTGGGGCTTGTACAGTATCAGAAACCCAGTCCTTTAACACCTGAATTGGAGTTAATTCCTATTTTCCTTTTTATGAATACCTTTTTTAAAAGATGGATATATTATTTTTCAAAAGTGAATTTAATGGGAAATATAGACTTTGAGATGACCTTGCAAAGTCTGTGGCTCTTTGCCCTGTCTCCTGCCTATTCATGCCCTTCTGAGCAGGTGCAGTCTTTAGGCTGTCCTAGCTTGTCAATGCTCCCCATATAATTTTTTAAATTTATTTTAGAGACAGGATCTTGCTCTGGCCCAGGCTGGAGTAAGTGGCATAGTCTTAGTTCGTTTCAGCCTTGAACTCCTGGGTTCAAGGGATCCTCCCACCCAAGCCTCCTGTGTAGCTAGGACTATAGGCATGTGCCACCATGCATGGCTTTTTTTTTTTTTTTTTTTTTGGTAGAGACGAGGGTCTTGCTATGTTGCCCAGACTGGTCTCAAACTCCTGGTCTCAAGGAATCTTCCTGCCTCGGCCTCCCAAAGCACTGTGATTATAGGTGTGAGCCACCACACCTGCCTCTGCATTATTGTTTTAGATGGAAAGTCCTCGAAGTGTGGGGATCATATCCTCATCATAATTATCCTCCTCCTGATGTTTATCTGAAGCCTGCAACTTTCCAAGGGCTTCCTTTCACTGTCCTCACTTTATCCTCCCACATGGTGCCCGGCAGCGACGTCATGCCAGGTGCAGATAGGGCGTTAATAATGGCTTGTTGCGCCTGGACCAGCCTTGGGGTCCACCCAGTCTAGGACTGCTCCAGGAAGCCAGGTGATTCTGATCTCAACTACTGTGGATCAGAGCTCCCCCAGCTTTTCTTGCTAAACAGTTTTGGTGGAGTTAGGAATGGCTTCATCAAGTTCTGCAAACCAAACTTGACCTTCCTGAAAGGTGATGTCAGAAGTTCTTGCTCAGGGCTCTGTGATCATAGAGCCTAGCAGGCCAAGCCCTTTAGGTCACTAGTCAGAGCTTTGTCACACCCTTGCCCTGGCCTGCTCTTGTATGGGAAACCCCTCCTTATCCCGTGAGATTGCTGTTTGGGGTTCACTAGTTTCTTTACTGAGCTCGTGGGACTCTGATCCCAGCCAACACCATGCTTTGAGCAGCTGGGGAGCAGTGCTTCTCCCTTGGGTTTCAGGGCTGCTCTGCTCACCCAGTGAGCCACCTGTTTATCAGCCTGGGCACACCTACTCTCCTGGATTTGAGGGCCAACTCCACCATTCATCACCTGGGTGGCCTTGGGCAAGTGACATCACTCCCAACGCTTCAGCTTCCTCCCTTGTAAGACGGGGATGGTCATGCCTGCTTGGGTCCTCTGAGTTCTGTTGTGAAGCTCTTGGGTAACTGGGTGTGCTAGACTGGTGCTGGCTGTTTTGTGAAGCACAGCAGTGAGTTGATGTTCTAAGAAGCAATGTGGGAAAGCACCAGGGCAGTCTGGTGGCATGGGAACCACAGGAGTGGACATTCCACAGTCTTCTGTAACTGCTGGACTCAAGTCCCAGGAATGCTTTAGAGCTGCCAGTGAGAATCTAGTGTCTGGCTAGGCAGGAGGATGAGAGGGGAGAGAAAGAAGAAACCCCAGCAAGGAGAAGGGCACAGGAGGTGACAGAGGCACTGGGGTGCATATGGGGGCTGTTGAAAGTCAGAGATGGGTCATAAGGCTCCTTAAGGAAGATTCCTGGACCTAGGCAGCAGGGCCAAGACCGAAGCTCTTCAAAGATGTATTCAGTACTTCTGGTGACTGCTGTTCTTTGAATCAAGTTATTGTGATGGTTTTTAGGGACTATGTATTCCCCTGGGCCAGACCCCGCTCCGTCCTAGCCGCCTCTGGAGGACCCCAGGCTGGACCTCATGACTGGTAGGCCTTCCTGTTGGTGATGAGCACTCGGTGAGTGTCTAGGCAGAGGCTCTGAGCTTGGTCCTCTTTCCCCTCATGCTCCTATGGGTACTGCTGAATGATCTAGGGTTCTTCTCAAAGATGCCAGAAAACTCACCAGTGAGCAGGGAGAGACTGTTTCCACAACAGCAGTTCTGCATGAGCTCACCTGCACACTGACTCCTTGGCTTCCTTCATGGACTCTCAGAAGCCAGAAGGCTGCTGCGCGGTGCTCAGCTGCATTCAGGAGTAACAGAGGTCCAGGTGGTGTTTGGAAGTTGTAGAGGCTCTGGGTCTTCCTTAGGGCAAGGGGGTGAAACGCAGAGATTGTGGATGGGGACCCAGGAGCTGGGGCAGCTGCCATGAAGGCCCCGGCTCAGGCCCAACAAGCGGCTTGGTGGTTTTGCCTCAGAAGCCCACAGCAAAGTTATTTTTGACTCCAGTTTCACGTCTTGCTGCTTTTTAAAAATACCAAGCCATGAAATTCCTGCTCCAACTGTTTTTTTATGGCACCCAGTGCTTCAGGCTGGCCACAGCAATGCTGTGATGTCACGTTCCGGTTCCTGTGACTCATGGAGGCTGCTGGGCGCCGAGACTTAATGCACACAGTGGGGAGCAGACAGGGAGCAGGCCCAACAGTCCTGCTGGTCTGAATCTCTTTGGCATTTGAGTTTGTTAAATGTCCAGGTCATTGAGCTCTGCTGACCTAACTCAGAAAGACCAAGGACTTTTGCCTTTTTGCTTTGGGGATAGAGAGTAGACCATTTGCTTCAGGATACTTTAATTCTGCCACCCCCACCCTGCTGTGGTCCTGGCAGTTCCCTATCTGATGGGTTGCTAAGGTGAGGTGTCTAGTTCCATACTGGTAGAAAGATGGGAATGCTGGGCCCTGATATGGGCCAAGCTGCCTGACCATTCTCGAGGACTCTTGATGTCCTTCTTTCCTGGGAAGGCCCACTGTTGCTTATAAAAACAGACTCCCAATTTTAAAGTAGTTACACCATCTTCCCTGGGGGTCGGTCCTCCCAGGTGTATGCAGATTGAATTTGCTGGGAAGGTACATCCTTTGGTGATCCCAAGAGGGCATGTGCAACCCTCCTGATACTGCTCCTGTGCCTGGGCTGTAAGGGTGGTTGTTTGTTTTCACAAAAATGGTCCCTCCCCCCACCACGCATCAGCATTTCTAGCCACCTCTCGCATTTGGTCCAGAGTGGATTTAGCCATCCTCTTTGTGGACATTCAAGAGCTGCCCTTTTGGCCAAAGTCAAGTTTAGGACAGCCTGAGCCTCTCTAGGGATCTGGAGACAAGAGACTTGTTTTCCTTCTGTTAAGAGGCTACTTCCTGGGGAACAAGGGACTCAAGACACTGTCTTGGTCTGTGCGGGAAACACACTTGGTGGTTGGCTCTAGTCCGCTGCAGAGGGACTGGGGGAAAATATCTGTCCATCTGGGCCCCTGGCCCCTCCCTAGCCCTGTTGCTCTTTTTGGCATTTCACCCACAGTCTCCTCTGACTTTGCAAATGAGGAGAGACAGCGGAGGCTGCGTCTTCCCCAAGTAGCAAGTCAGACCAATGCCTGGCCTCCCTCATGGCATGCAGCCTGCTAGTGGTGCTCATAAATGGGGCAAGCTTATGTTTGTTATTGCAGGGGGGCTGGAGGGCAGCTCCCATGGGGGTCTGGCAGAAAACTCTGGTTTTCTATCTTCTATCCCATCTGTGGTTATAGCAAAAAACACCCCCTCCCCAAAGAAGCTGCAGATTGAAGGCTGCTGCCTGCCAGATGGGCTCAGCAGTGGCTGTGGTTACCTCTGGGGCCTGGGAATGTTCACGGGCGGCCATATGAGATTTCTTCTGTGAGGCTCTGAGCAGGCCTGGAGATGGGGGGAGGGCTGGGAGATGGTGAGCAGGGGCGGTGGCTGGTGGAGAGCAGAGGCTGGGAGTGGAGAGAGAGAGGCCTGTGCAGGGACATCTCATTTGGGCCAACTCTGGGCTTGCTCTGAGAAGGGAAAAGAAGGGGACTCCAGGGGATTTGCTCTTGCTTCTCTTGGGACCTGAAGGCCCTCTAAGGAAGGGTCAAGCATTGGTCAAGAAAGGAGTCTATGACTATTTCAATAGACAGCCCCAAACCAACCTACATGGCTCTGAGATTAACTGAGCCATAGCCCGGGTTACTCACCCTGTGGCTACTTGACACTTTCCTGACTGAAGTACTGCCAGCAGGGCCAGAAAAGGCTGCAGTCGGGCCTGCTACTTCCCACTACTCACCTTGCCGGTGGCCCAGATTCAGGCCTGAACTATCAGTATAATCTTCTTCATACCCACAGTAGCCATGGCTAGAGAAGGAGAGAAAGCAGAAAGAAGCTTTATCTAAGCAGGGCATGGCACATGGGAGGCAATTCTGTGCCCCCATGATCTGGGCCCAGCTGGTGACTCCAGAAAGCCGACCAAAATGAGAAGCCAGGTTTCCTCACTATAGATCAGTGGATGCTTGACAGGACATGAAGGGCCCTGTGAGACTCTGTCCCTAGTGGCCTGGCTCCTTCTTTCTCCTTGAGGTGTTCCTGCTAGACAGGAGTTGCAGCCTGACTTGCCAAGCTACATGGAGATTTCCAGGCCTCTAACAGGCTCCCAAGCAGTCTATCTGGCTTCGGATGATCATGTCTTATCGGGTCTTGGTAAATTGACTACTTTATAGGGATTGTTGAAAAAGATCGCCTCTGAAGAAATGAGATGCCGAAGGTGACCAAGGCCAAGCAAGATCTACTCCCCATGCTCAGCCCTGTTTGGACTCTTCCCGGAGTTAGAGTCCAGCAGGGCCTATGACCAAGCATTACTTGTGTTCTACACCTTGGGTCCTGTCCCTGTTAGAGTCTTGGCTTCCCTGGTGGCCTGATAGGGTTGGCAAGAGATGTACTTGAATACAGGCCAGTGTCGGTGGGGTTGCAGCTCAGGCCCTCCCTCCTGGTATGAGTGGCACCCCATGGATCTCAGGAGCATCTGTTTTATGAATGGTGGTGAGTGGACCCACTTTTTATAGTTTTTTCTTTTGGGGGAAACAGTGACATGGAAAAGGCTGTGTTCATTTAGAAGGAGTTGCTGTAAAGCCACAAGGAAGGTAAATTAGCCAAGATTCCTTAATCTGGTGGCTAATCCACTGATAGAAAATAGTGTTTCATGTACTTCCCGAAGAGAGCTAATCCTCAGCAGAGGTGGGGGTTGGGGGATGCAAAACCGTCAGAGAAATCCTATATCCCTGAGATAATGTGAAACAGAAACACTGGCCTTGGGGCTCAAGGGAGCAAAAGCTCATTTTGCGTTGTTTGCAGCAGACTGTGGGGTTAAGGGAGTGGCTAAAAGACAGTTACTGAGCCTAGGGAGATTGGGAGGAATTTCTTTTGAAATTTGTTTTTTTGTGGGTGAGCTGTGTGTGATCCTGGGCATGTTAGCATGTCAGACATCAGCGTAAGAGGGAATCTTCTTTCCTTCCCCTATGAAGTTCAGAGCTCAAAGCTTTTACTCATCAGATCGAGACTGAGGTGGGAAGGGGAGGAACCAGCCTGCTTCCTCGACTCCCACCCCCACTTCCTGTTGAAGCTGGGAGGCTTCTTTCCTCCCAAAACCAGCTGGTGGGCGCTGGCCCCTCCTGCCTGCCTGCACTCTTCTCCCTCCCCCACCATCCCTTTAAGCCCATGCTGGAAAGAGTGTTCCTTACCAGTGAGGCAGGCCCATCCCCAGTGTAGGACTGCCCTTTGGCCTGGAAGGCACAGAACCTGTATTCTCTGCATTCCCAAGGCACTCAGTGTTGGGCATTTGTCCATCTAGTACTCAGTATGCACCTATTGTATGCCAGGTGCTGTCTGGAACAGGAAGACAGAGGTGAGCAGAAACAGACAAAAATTATTGTCCTCGTGGTGCTGACATTCAGACTGATGTCAACAGGCTACTCTAGGGCCAGCATTTATAACCTCTGCCTCAAAGGCCCCTGTGCTGCAGACCATTAGGTATTGGGCAGTACCTGAGGCCGGGAGGCAGAGCCTTGGGTAGTGGGAAGGACTGGGTTTGGGCCAGCAGCCCCTGTCCACAGGGGCCTGGGCTAGCCCCTCTGGCCCTCCAGTTGCCCCTAACATGTAGCAATGGGCTGGCCAGGGTACCATCAGCAAGGCAGGACTCTGCATGTAGAAGGGGGGACCCAGAAGACTCGGAATTTATTCATAAAAAATTGTATACTTATTCTTACATGTTTAAACTTCAGTCACCTTCAAAGTACTCTCCGTTTTATGCAATTCCCCTATCAAGATGCTTTTTCCACTGCTCAAAACAGTGTTTTTGTTTTTTGAGTCAGGGTCTCTGTCACCCAGACTTGAGTACAGTCATACACTACTACTACTACTGCAGCCTCAACCTGCTGGGTTCAGGCAATCCTTTTGCCTCAGCCTTCCAAATATCTGGAGCCACAGGTGTATGCCACCACACACCTGGCTAATTTTTTTTTTTTATTGTAGAGATAGGGTCTCCCCAAGTTGCCCAGGCTAGTCTCAAACCCCTTGGCTCAGGCAATCCCTTCACCTCTGCCGCTTAAAGTGCTGGGATTACAGGTATGAGCCATAGTGCCAGGCCTTCAAAACAGTTTTTGAACTTGTCAATTTTGATTCCTTTTGGAACTTTTGCTATTTTTTGTTTCACCTCTTCCACATCGACAAGACTCTTTTCATCCAGGAAAACAAAAAAAAAAATCGCTTGGGGCGAGATCCAGTGAATAGGGAGGGTGGGACATGGGAGTCATGCCGTTTTTGGTCAAAAACTGCTGAACACTCAGTGAGGTCTGGGCAGGTGTGCTCGGAAATCACACTTCATGAAATGGGCAACCACATTGAAAGAGTCTCCAAAACAAAACAAAAAATTCACTGAAGCCGAATGCAATCTCTCACAACACTTGCTGGCACACTAATGCCAATGGGCTCCTAGAGCACTTACCTAGCAGGGGATTCCTGTACTACAAGTGGCCCACCCTCCAAAAAATAATTCTGGGTGTTTTGGGATCCTCTCTCATATGTATATGAGAATGCATGCGCTCACATACAAACACACACACACACACACACACACACACACACACACACACACACACACACACACATACACACATACCAAGACACAAAACTGAAGCTGGCAAGAGTCAAGGCAGATCTAGGATAGGCAGAGGGCCCCAGCAGCCCCACTTTGTTTTGATAGCTCACAAAACCCCACAGCAGAGATTCCCCTCTTATTGCATCTGCTTTAGATCTTTAGAATCCGAGTGAAGTCAAAACTGTGCTACAAGGGAGATTAATTCCACATTTTTCATCTTTGCAATGAAACCAAAGGAACATTAGACGTTTTGTGCAACACAGTCGAGATCAGGATGTTGAGCCAATAGCCAGCCCCAGGATGTTTCCCCTGGCCTGACACAAGTGCCCCCAGTGGTGTGGCTGGTGACTGCCCTCTCCTTGGAACTTGGAACAGCTGGAACCTCCCCTATCCCCAGTTATCTGGCTCCTGTGTTGGTGGGGACAGGCCTGGAGAACCCCAGCCCCACCAGAGAGACCTTCTGGGGGGGAGCCCAATTCAACCACAATCCAGGAAGGGATTAAAAGGAACTTTTCATCACGGCAGAACTTTAAGCAGCAGCCAGATCACCACATGCATCAATAGCTCAGACTCTCCCAAACCTGACCACAGGCCTCATTGAGTCCCATCTGTGCCCAGGGCTCCCCCAACATCCCAGAGCTCCCCCAACATCTCAGAGCTCAGCCAGGGCAATGGCTGCGAGGGGTCATGTTGCCATATGCACCCCATTCCCAGCCTGACACAGAGCAAATGCTACAACTGTTAACATGAATATTGATTACAGTGACTCAGAGAGATGTGTTTTACAGACAAAGAAACTGAAATCCTGAGTCAGGTAACTTGCCCAAGGCCACTCAGCAAGTTAGTGGTCAAGTTCATATTCAAACCCAGACTGTATAGCTGAGGAGCCTGTGTTCTTACCACACAGGACCAAGATTCCCCACTGGGAATCACTGACAGCATTTTTCAAAGACCCATACCCATGTGCCAGCCATGCCATGTGGGAGTGGGGGAGGGCAGGCATCCAAGCACTGGGGCTGGAGCAAGGAGATTCCTGGAGTGGTCTTCAGGGAGGCAGGTTTGGTCAGGGGGCAGTAGTGATGGACAGCACAGGGCTGGAGGGCCATATGAATGCCATGCCACAGTCTGGCCTTTATTCCTGAGCTTTTGGACAGGAAAGGGAAACAGCAGCAGTGAAGAGGATGAGAGGTAAAGGGTGCCCCAGGAATAGGACAAGGGGAGTTGCCAGGAAGCTGAGGTGTGAGGATAGGGATTGAGAGGAGCAGGTGGGAGGTGAAACCTGAGTGCTGAGAGGGAAACATCCAGGCCCCAGCCCTGACTCAGGCAGTCTACTCTTGTAGCAGAGCCCTGATGTGACTGGCCCTGCTGATGATGCCCTGGCCAGCCCAACACAGCAGCCAGAGGGGCCTGGGACAGCCTGGCCCTGCTGTGCTCATCACCCCACTGCCCTCTCCCGGACTCTGCTGCCTCTTCTTTCTCAGTCATTATGGCTCCCCATCTTGCCCTGTCAGACACTGATGCCCTGGTCTCCCAGCCTCCCTGCTAGATGTCAGCCTAGGGTGGTTGTAGCTCCTCTTGCTACTGTGTCCTCAACCCAGTCAGTGCTCAGTGGGATGCTTGGATGGACATTGGCTCACTACTTCCTTCCATTAGTTTGTCCCCACCATTCTGTCCCACTCCACGCCACCTGTCTTCCAGCTCACAGAGGAGACCCAGGAGGGAACCACAGAAACCAATACCACCGTCACCTAGGAGGGCCCCAGACACCACCTAGGGCTCTGCTTAGAGCAGGACATGGACAAGGGGAAGTGCCCTAGCCAAGGTGAGCAGGGGGCCAGAGCAGGGAGAGGAGGGCTGCCCCTGAGCTTGGGGGTTGGTGAGCTATAGTGGGGAAGACTCAAGAGAGGCCTGCGCACATGAGGTAGTTTTAAGGATTGAGTCAGAAAGCGGCTGACTTTTGGGAGGCCTAGGCGAGTGGATTGCCTGAGCCTGTGGGTTCGAGACCAGCCCAAGCAACCTGGTGAGACCTCGTCTCTACAATAAAATAAAGAATAGCTGGGTGTGGTAGCGTGGCTACTCAGAAGGCTGAGGCAGAAGGATCGCTGGAGGCCAGAAGGTCAATGCTGGGGTGGCCGTGAGCGTGTGTGCCACTGCACTCCAGTCTGGGTAAAGGAGTGAGACTCCAACTCAAAAATAAAAAGAAAGAAAGCAGCTGGCTGATCACCCTCTTCCTTCTTGCAGTGGTGGCAGAGCAGCTTTGTCGCCAGCCCAAACAGGACTGGTCCTGCGGCTGCATCAGTGTCTGGAAGCCCCCAAGAGCCAGGGTGTCATGCTTGCTGCCTGTACTGGGCGCCTGACAAACATGTAGGAGTAAATGATGTGGTTGGATGCCCCCAAGGAGGTTTGTGGGGGTTTGAGGTGTCCCATAGCCTCTCGGGGTTTGGGAGAAGCTACGGCTCCAGGTTCCCTGCCACATTTGCATGTGGGTACATGAGGGAGGCCTTCAACAAAGGTGGTGATGACAGTGGCTCTAGGAGGAGGAGCAGCTGTTGCAAGGGACCTGGGCCATGAGGGTATGCCTGTGTTCTAGAGTGCCAGTCTAATCCCTTCTGTTTCACTGCTTATGGGACCAGGCGGCTGTGGTCAGTTCCTGGGCCAAGCCTCTTCTCCCAGAGGAGAACCACCACTCTACAAACTGGCCACAGGCATGTGGGAGCACCATCCTCCCTGGCTGTACCTGTTCTGACCTGTGAACCTAGTGAGACAGTGCTAGGGAATGGAGGCTTCCCTGTCAAGCTGAGTGCCCTGGGACTCTTTCTCTACCTTCCTTGTGGCCACCATATCTCTCTCTCCTGTTCAACCACTTGAGGCCAATCACACTGGCCTCCTGACAGTTCCAAGAGTGTGCCTCAGGTCCTTTGCACTTGCTGTACCTGGTACTTGGAAAGCTCTTGCATCGACCCATCTTATGTTGTTTTCTCACAGAGGCCTTCCTATCAGAGATGGCACTTGCCTTCCCAGATCAGGCAGCCCCAGCATCGGCCTCAGAGCCGGTGAGCCATGGCAGGGGCCTGGACTGCACTTGGAGCTCAGTCACTCTGGGCCAGACACACACTCTGTTCCTGTTCTCCTTGCCTTTTTCCTAAACACAAAGTGAAAGGGGGTGAAGAAAAGGCCTTAAAGAGAAACAGAAATGAGAACTGGGAGAAAAAACTAAGAACAAAATGCAAGACAAGCCCGCTTCAAGTGGAAACAAAGCCGGGGGGAAAAGAGGCCTGTGGGGCTGAAAGAAGGGGAGATCAAAGTGGGAGGAAGTGGGAGTCTGGGGACAGGTGGACAGCAAGAGAAAAGAGGTACAAAGAAAAGACCTGCACAGTGCAGGGAGAACACCAGGGCGAAACTGGAGTGGAAGAGAAAGCATGGGCATAGGGACTGCATCACCCCGTGAGGTGTGAGGAGCAGCCAGGCGAGTTGCACCTGCCCTTGCTGGCTCTGTTTCACCACTTTCGGGGGCAGGGGCTTTATCCTCCCAGGGAGCACGGGACCCTCGCCTTCTCTGTGCCATGCCTAGACTTCTGGACCTATACAGAGCCCATCGCAGTGTCATGCCACCAGGCCTCTCTCCTCTATGGAGTCATGCGGAGGGCCCGCAAGCCCCTGCTGGCCTCACCGGGCCCCAGATGCCTGAGTCTTCATCCTCAGAAGAGCTGTTTTCTTTCCCCAGCCACCTTGGGGACCAACAGAGATACATAAACCCAGACTCTGTCCCATGCAGGATGGCTGAAATGGCCGGTTTGGGCCATTGGTGGACATGGGGGATGATGTGGAATCTGGACTTAACTGTTAGGTCCCAGAGCTCCATGGGGCCCATAGCAGGCCTTCAGCAGACACCTAATAACTTGATGCCACCAGAAAAAGAGGTGTCTGAGGTAGTGAGGTGCAGAGTGGGGGCGTCGGTTGAAATGTCCTCAGTGTTGTGTTTCTCTTCCACTTGAAGTTGGGGGCCTAGGTGCCAGACATGTCTCTAAGGACTGGTATTTCAGTACAACTTCCTTGGGCATAACTACAATTTTTAGGGGACTAAAAATAAAAGCCTGTCACTTTAAAATCAGTTCTTTTTATACCATGCTCAGAAGGCCCTTTAGGGTGTTACATAAAATGTCTTACACGTCTTGAACTGTGAGTGAGAGAAGAGGCACTCGCCCTGTGAATGTTGCCCCAATGGGAGGTAGATCACAATGTCTTCTCTCCCCTGAGCAGGAAAATTAGGATTCCAATTGAATGCCATTGTTCAGCCTTTCCCAGGAGGCTTTTCCTTGGAGAGCTCAGGTTGAGTCATGCTAGAAACCCCATCCCCTGGCCTAAGCTCTTAGGCCCACTGTCCAGCTACTGAGGGCTAGCCGGAGCTGGCCTCTCCCCACACTTTTGGTTCTGGTCCCCAGCACCTCAGCACCCTCCCTGTTGGGTCACCTGGTCTGGGCGGGCCCTCCCTCATCCCCACTGAGGAGGCAGGCTGCTTCTTAAAGGAGTTCAGCCCATAGCTGACTTCGTCCTGGGCCCTGAGGGCCCTCAGCTTCCGGGCACTGAACTTTTCTCTCCATCCTGCAGGGGGCTGGTGGATTCACTGACCTCCCCTTCCTCTCCTTCTCCCTTGCTGCTTCCTGCCCCTAGTAGTGAGGATCTCAGTAGTGAGAGAGTCTTGAAAATGTAGAACAATCTTGCTGCTGGCTCAGGCTTCTTCTCAGCTCTCTCAGGGGCCTCACACCTGACCTGTCCTATTTAGAGTCTGACTTCTGCCTCTCCTGCAGGGCCAGTCTTTGTCCTGTGTTCTTGGCCTCAAGGAACACCACCCCCCACCCTCGGGTCCTCCATCTGACTCCCACCCAGTGGCGATGGTTCATTTTTTGTGGGTATCTCTGGTTTTATCCGTGTTCCTTACTAGTTTCACCTCCCCCCAGTCCAAGCCACCATCATCCCCTTTTGTTCTCTCTCTTGCCTGCATCTTACCGGCTTCCACCACATAGCTGTTCCCCAAACTATCCCCATGTAGCAGCCAGAAGTGTCTCACACACCCTTAGCTTAGGAACCAACCCCCTCTTCCCAGCACATTCCTGCCACTCTCAAGGTAGAGATACAGCTCTCCCTCGCCACCAGCTCACTGTACACACTTTTCCTTTGGCCCCAGTGCCCTTCCTTCCTATATCCCTCTTGCCTGATGAACTCCCTCGGCCTTCACTCATTCCTCACCTCCTCAGGGCCACTTCACCTGGCACAGGGAGGTACTCAGTCAGGACTTGAGTAAGGGAAAGAGAATCTAGGGCAAGGGTCAGTAAACTTACTGTTAAACAGTAAGTATTCTAGGCTTTGTGGGTCATATAGTCTCTGCCATGACTACTTAACCACCTGTTGTAGCCAGAAAGTAACCTGAAACAATATGTAAACCAGTGGGCATGGTTGTGCAACCTTATTTACAAAAAACAGGCTGCAGGCTTTCATTTGCTAACCTGTGGTCTAGAGAAACAATAGGATACATTCAATACAAAAAGAAGTATTTCAAAAACCAAGGTTTTTCGTGAGAGGGTCTATGGCTTCCTGGAAACTGCTGGTAACAGAGCAGGCAAAAATGGTTCTGAAATGAGCCCCCAAGTGACCCTTGTGACGGATGTGACTTTGAAGATACAAACTTCTGGAACCCTGCCATGAGGGCCCTGACCCTGGGAGGCAGACAGTACTGGGTGAAGGGTGGCAGTGCCTAGGCAGGGGGGATGTCCTCAGTATGGCTTCTTGTCATTCCAATTTAGGGAGGGAGGTTCCTCGTTTAAAGTTGAGCCTAGTCTTTAAGGGGTGATGCACCTAGCAGTGACCCGGGTGAGTCCTACAGCATGTTTTAGCTCATGTGTTGGAGCAATGAGGGGGCATCAGAGATGGCAGGAGATGGGGCCGGGCCCTGCAGGACATGCCAGGCAGCTTTATCTCCACCCTCAAAGCGGCAGGAGGGTGCTAGGGGTCCTAGGCTGATTTTGTGTCACTGTTGACACAAATGCCCCCGTGAAGGAAGGTGTCCAAAATGAAGGTATTAGAGCAGTTTCTCATTGCATACCTAAGGGAGCTTCTTGTTGGTACATTCCTATAGTATTGACTTTTCATGGCTCAAATGAATTACTGTCATGACTTTTGTGATAATTCCAAACCTAAATGTTTAGTGGTAGGAGACTGCTTTTCAGAGGGAGGAGATATCTGAGGCCTGGGAACTGTCTCTTGAGAGTGGTCTGATGGTGTGAGAGGTCTGCTGGGTGGTCCTGAGGGTTCTCCACCATGGTCTGGAGGTTGGGAGCTTCTGTTTATGTAGTCTTGAGCAGCTAGGGTGGGCAGTCAAAGCCAGGACAGAAGGTAGCCACCACTGGGTGAGGACTGGGATGCACAAGTTTCTCTCAGGCTGCTTGGATTTGGGCATCAGGGCTGGAAGTAGCAGGTGGGGGATAAGTAGGTCTCCTGGGTCATGAGACCAGCAAGGCTCTCTTTAGCTACGTGTGATGGGGACAAAGCCAAGATGTACACTACCCAGTGTTTTAGTGTGTACTCTGGAGCCAGTCTACTGGGTTGACAGCTTAGGTTTGTCATTTGTAAGCTGTGTGACTTTAGGCAAGTTGTTTAATATCATTGTGCCTCAGTTTCTTCATCTGAAAAATGGAAATGATAAAAGTCCTACCTTGAAGGGTTGTTGAAAAGTGCTTGGCACCAAGAGTGCTCCATGGACATCAGCTGCCAAGAGATGCCTGCAGAGCAGAGAGTGTCAAGAATCATCAGAGTGACACCCTCCCCGGCCCAGTCCTCCCGCTAGGTCTTCCTCATGTCTGGGCTCCTTACCCTAATTATAGAGAGGACTTAGGAATCAGCTGCAAGGGCAACACAAGATCCATGGGGAGGGAATGAACTGCCTGACTACTCCAAGGTCAACAGACAGAGTTTGGACCCCGGAATGAAGGAGTCTGGGGAGATGGGCCATCTTTCCTGGCTACCGGCCTACCCAGCAACCTGAACCCTGGACTCCCCACTCCCTTCTTCAGTTTCCCTTGATCCTGCCCAAAAGTCAAAGCCCTTGGACAACTGTGTCAGGCAGGGCAATTTCCCTCACGACACCTGACCCAGCCTGCGCCTCTTTGGAAACTTTTTGAGGGGCCAGGCCTAGTCCTCTATCCCCTGCTGCTCTGTACAGAGCAAGGTGAGAGGCAGTGTGGGTCAGAGGGTTGCTTGGGAAGTCAGTTCTCATTTGCCCCTGAATAAAAGAAAGTCGAAGCTATTGGGCTGTTGAGTTTGGACTCAGGAAGATTACAGAGGGTTTGGCCTGGAAAGTGCTCCTCCTTGCCCTCCAGCGCAGGTGTGGCCTTACCTCCAGTGTGGCCATGTCTCCAGCGTGGCTAGGACAGGCACTGTGTGGCAGGAGAATCCCCAGGGTGGACTGGAGCATGAGGTGAGGCAGGCAGCAAGCAGCCTGTTTGACTCGACCCCACCGGGGGTTGGATCACAGGCGTGGCCTGGGCTACCTTGCATGTCGCACTGGGCAGCAGGAAGGAATGGTGGCAGCCTCTGCACACTGAGGCAGCATGTATTTACTGAGCCCTACTGTGCACCTGACACTGGCATAGGAATGTGCTCACCCTTTGTTACTCTAAACCAGTAGGTCAGGGTCACACACACTACGAACAAGGTCACATGGTGTGGCCCCAAACCAGTCCTTGCCAGGGATGCCCCACCCTACCCCATATTCCTTTTCACATGTTCTCTTCGCATCCTCGCATAGGCCAGGTGAAGTACAGTTGCACTGTGGTGGCCCATCCTGGCTGCTCTAGGCCTGTGACCTGGGCAGACTCCCCACAGATGATCTGTCTATACTACCAGCCCTGAGTGTGTGCAACCTTTGCCACTCGGATGCCCCTGAGGAAGGCCTTTCCATCACTATGGAAACCCTTTCCCTCGTAGAGGGAAGACACACTAGCAAAATCTGAGAATAAGATTTCCAAGTTTTACTTTATCATGAGGGATAACCATTTTCCATGAAAATGAGGACCCCTGCTTTATTGGAGTGGGATGAATAAGAAAAATACATGGAGCAGAGAATGCCAGGCAGCATTCTAACATACAGAAATCCAAAAAAGCTTCCTCCTCTCCCTGGCCATCTCCCAGTTCAGAGGGGGGTTGGATGGCATCAGTGTTTCTGGGAAGTATCTGGTGGGCTTATTCCTGATGGTGGCTGTCACCCAGTACCTTGGCAGAGTAGGCAGAAGGGATAGGGGAAGCAGAAATCAAACAGAGATGACACAGCTCCTCTGATGCCTTGCTAGGAAGGGAGAAACTGGAGAGAGGCAGGTAGGAGAGATGCAGGCTTGAGAGGTGGTAGACTTTTTAAAAGACTGTTTGTCCACAACATGCTATGAAGTGTCCCCCAAAGCTCCAGAAGGTAGGGCCCCCAATGGGGCTGGCACCCTTTATGGAGGGCTGGTTGTGAAATAGATGACACCTCTCTGTTCAAAGACAATTATCAGCAAACTTAGTGACCACGCTCCTCCTGAGCTGAAGTATGGGACCCCGTGGGACTCAGTGGAGGCCCTGTGCTGATGATGGCCCAGCACCTTACCCACATTTTCTGAGCCCACTATCTCCACGTTTGGAAATTGAGCTCCTGTGAAAAGTTTAAAAATAAAGGCAGAAGAGGAAAAGCAGCAGGCTCGGCTTCTCCGCTGTGGCCTTGAGTTTGGGGCCATCGGAAAAAGTCTGGATGAAGAATGATTTTGGCTCTGTGTGAGTTTCACAGCAGCCAGTGGAAACTTCCAGGAATGCTGCCCCAGGCCAGCCGGGGGCTGTTTCCACCGACACTTTTATGAGATGCAGACCCTCTGCCCACTGGCTGGCCAGCACAGGGGGACATGATGTGGTCCCTTTCAGCTCAGCTCTGCCTTTCAGGGTTCAGCTCGTGTTCCATGGGCAGCAGTTTTTCCAGGCTCTGTTCTGCAGCCCAGGATTCACAGAGCCCTCACGGCCTCTCAGAAGGGACCAGCTACCAGGCGGCGCACCCTCCATGGCAGCTGACATCGTGCTGGATGTCAAGAGAATTTATAGCAGCCTTAGGGGAAAACTCCCTCGCAAAATGTTTCAATGTTTTATTAGATGTATGAAAGGAAAATTTCCTTTCCACTGGACCAGGGCCCAGAGTCTTCACGGAGCCCCAGGAAAGGGGGTAAAACCTCTTGGGAAAGTCCACGGGTGAAATTTATCGAACCCTTCTGATGCCTGTAGGCGTCACAGTGCAAGAATCAAGTCTGCCCCGTTCACGGGACCTTGTGCAGTGGGCAGCATGGGCCTGTCATGCAATAGTGCCACTCAGTCAGCCCAACTGTCGTAGCTGCATGGGCCAACCTGTGCAAGTAATGGGTGGGGCAGGCCTGCAGGGGACCAGCCCCTCTTCAAGGAGCACATGAGTTCCCAGACATGGCTGCCCCTCTGCTGACATTCTGTCCAAAGCCAGAGGAGAAGGGCAGGTTTTCACAGCCGGTCTGGGAGCTGTGTCTGCACCGCTCATGAAGCACACATAGCCCAGTGACTGGGGGCATTTGGCAGGCCAGGCGGCCAGGTCCACAGGTGAGCCCTCATAATGGGTGTGTGAGAGAGGCCAGGAGAGCAAGGGATTGGCCTCAGGAGGGCAATATGATGACAGACGTGGTCATAGTAGCCAGCATGGGTTGAGCTGCTGAGCACGTGCTGGGCATGCTTGTTACCCATGCTGTGAGCTTGGTGTTGTCCTTCCCACTTACGGAGGAGAAAATGATTTCAGAGATATGTAGTTGTCACTTGCCTGTGATCACCCTCGGCCTAACTCCTAGATGACACATCCTGCAGTCATCCTTATTGGACTTGGGCAGGCAGAGACTTTGCTGGCCTCAGGAGACTCACCTTCCAGCCTTTGTCCCCTGCAAGCCTGAGAGGCCCTTCCAGTTGTAGAGGGGAAGGGCCTGAGTCAAGGGCAGGACCCAAGTGGAGTGCCTTCATTTGTGGGTACGGTTTTCTCACCTCTGGAATGGCAATGGTTATTGGTCTCCAGTTGTTTATGGATAGCGCCTGGCCCAATCAAGAAATCTGGTTTTGCTCCAGAACTCCAGCCTAAATGCCAGATCATCAGGGCTGAGGATCCCTGACTTCCTGGTTGCCTTGAGAAATGACCAAGGACTGTGGGACCTGCCATCTAGTTTCCCTCACTTTGTTCTCCTCCTGCTCACAAACATCAGAGATCAACCATCCAGAGCGAGGAGGAGTGGCCATAAAGGCAAGGACTGTCCCAACAGCTTCCAGAGACAAAGGGCCAGGCAGAACCCCTAGGCAGGAAGAGTGGTACCTGGTATTTGGGCAGTGGGCTGAGGCAGCCAAGCAGGGACTGGCCAGTGGGGTCGCTAGGGCAGCCCCTCTGTTCTGAGCCTGACCACCTTTTATTTTGCAGACAGTCTCCATCCTGGAGCAGCGACTGACACTGACAGAAGACAAGCTGAAGCAGTGTCTGGAGAACCAGCAACTAATCATGCAGAGAACAACACCGTGATCAGGGGAGCAAGAATCAGGAACTTGGTCAATTTGGGGGTGGCAGGCCAGGGATTTTTACTGTGGGACTTGGATAAAACAATAAAGGGGATTCAACTCTTTGGGAATCACATCCGTACCAGAGCCCCAGGGATATGCAGTGCTGCCTTCCACTTTGCCGTTTGTACCAGGAGGCCCTCCATCTAGCAGCCAGAGGCCCCAGTGGGCAGGACTCACATAAAAAGATGCCTAAGACCTGACTGCCAGGACCACATTTTGCTTAATGTGAAGGAGCCACTTGGAAATGCTTGCTACCTTGGAGTCCTAAGATGGCAGCCTCCCCAGCCCCTGCGCCAGAGGAGGTGGTCCCAAACACCCTGCTTTTCACTCACCTTACTGCTGAGACTTGGGACTGGCTTTTCCCACCCCTGCCATGGCTTAGAAATTGGTCTGCTCTTTGGTTGGATGAGCCAGGAGTTTTCTCTAAAGTGGGGCCTATGTGAGTCAGGTCCATCCAGGAACAAGCCCTCTGGAGTAGGGGATGGCTTTGCAGTGGTTTTGATTTCTGTTCCACACATGTCCTCTGGGGCCTGGTGGCTTCCTTCTCCTTGCATGAGTGAGGGCAAAGGAATCTGAAAATTAAAGCTGACTTTATTGCACTTCTTGCAGGAATGGCTTGTTCTGGGTGAGATCTAATCTGTCCTCCCATCCCTGGGGCCCTTACAGAGAGAACGAAAAGGGCAACTTGGGAGACTTTGCTCCTGCCCGGATTGCCTCTAAGGCCAGGGCACCCTCCTTTGCAGCCATTCAGGGTTGGGGGAGCAAAGGCAGCCAGAGCAGCCCCTGCATGCCACCTGCTTCCCTCTGGCTGGAGCCCACTGGCTGCTTCTGTTAAGACTCGGAGGCCTAAGGCACCCATATTTCCGTTTGCTCATGAGGGTTTCCATGGACTCTTTCCTCTGCATCTGCTGGAGAAGTCAGCGAGTACTTTCCATATGTCTGCGTGTTATCTACGCCTTCAGTCTTTGGCTTCTTGGGGCTCAGCTGGCCAGAGGGGTCTTTATCCTCAAATACACCTGCCCTATTCTGAGGGATGGGGGACAATGCTAGACCTTCCCAGGAGCTGGTCGGTGGATTCCTGCCTTTGCGGCCTCAGCATGGACTGACAAGGGGGCATATTGGTTGAATTCTGATGAGCAACAAGAATGGGGAAGCCACTTCCTCAGCCCTTGCTGGGTGAAAAGCAAGCCACAGCCTAGGGTTAGGCCTCAGGCTCTGCCTGCTGCCAACTGTGTGGCCTCCACATTTTGACCTAGGTTCTCTGAGCCTCAGGTTCTTTTGTGTGAAGTGGTGGTGATACATACTCCTCCAGGTGGTTGCAAGGTATGTGCTGCACTATATCTGGTGCAGAGCAAGTCTTCAAGGGAAGCCCATTGTGCACCAGTCCCACCAAAACGACAGGTCATGCTTTCAGTGACATACTTCTCATGAGCTGTAGGTGGGGAAGTGGCTGCTGGTTCAAGATGTTCTGGAAGCCACTGGGGACCTGCTGCAGTTCCTCCACATGGCCTGCCGGTGTGTAGAAGAATCTGGCAGGTCTGTTGGTCCAAACTGGCAGTTAAGGCTCTCAGCAACCTCGGGAGGTAGTGAGCGCCCCATCCCTGGAGGCTTTCTTTTTTTTTTCTTTGAGTTGGAATCTCACTCCATTACTCAGGCTGGAGAGCAGTGGCACGCTGCTCACAGCCATCTGTGTCGACCTGCTGGGCTCCGGCGATCCTTCTGCCTCAGCCTTCCAAGTTGCTGGAACTACAGGCATGTGCTGCCATGCCAGCTAATTTTTTTATTTATTGTAGAGACAGGTCTTGCCAAGTTGCCCGGGCTGGTCTCAAACCTGCAAGCTCAGGCAATCCACTCACCTCAGCCTCCCAAAGTGCTGGGATTACAGGCTGAGCCACCGAACTCGGCCTCCCTGGAGGCTTTTAAGGAGAGTCTAGGTGGCCACAAGTCAGCCTGCTCAGAGCAGAGGGGTTCCAGCTTGTGGGGCCAACCTTATCAGTTCCCTCCCATGCCAGCACTCTGACCGCTGCTGACCAGCCCTAGATTGCTGGTTGTGGCTTCTGGACCTGGTCTTGGACCTACTAGTTGTGGGGACTTGGGTGATTTGAGCAGCCAGCCGTGGCTAGGTCATCTCCAAAGACAGATATGGCCCCTTGCTGGGGGCAGCAGGACATGAGCAGACTCTCCAAGACATGTGACAGCTCTTGCTCACAGGTCAGATCAGGGTTGCGGCCACTCCTGTCTTCATTTACATCAGGATCAAGTTCAGAATCTCTCAGAAGTCCACCATTTCCTGCGGAGGAGTTGAGGGAAATGGTCTGGGGGTAGTGGGCATGGCATTTGTCCCTGGTTGCTTATTGCCAGTGGAAGCCCCACCAGTTATTAGATGTAAACAGTCAGGAGGGGGTACTTACTCTCCCACACACTTTTCTTGTAGGATGATATCAGGGTGTCCTGGGACTAACCTGACATGGGCTCTCCAGATGGAGGCAGGCCAGAGCCATGGCCAACCTTGGACAAGCCCATGCTCACAGCCCTCCGGGCTGTCTTGGGGAGCTTTGCCAGGCTGGCCCAGGCCGGGCCCGCTGAGGCAGTTCCTACACATTCACGCCTACAAGCCTCCCTTGATGGAATCTGGGGGAAGGATGGTTCTTGGAAAGCTGCACTTGTCTTTCAAACAACACAGAGACCTGCCTGGGCCAAGCCTGGGGATCAGCATGTATCCCCACACCGAGGGCAGAACTGTGGGGGACTAAGGCTCTCATTTGGTGCCTACGTTCTTCCCAAAAGAGTTCCTTTTCTTGCTCATGTGAAACTCACTGGGAACCTCACTGCTCTGAGAATCTGGGGCTCCAGGTTACTCCTCAGAGGTCCTAGGGAGCTGTGACTGTTCCAAGCGCTGTCCCTCAGCTCCATACCCTCACCCTGTGAAGATGCTGCAGGATCCCTGGGCTGCACACCGCGCTGTCTGGGATGGTGGCAGGCAGGGCTGGGTGTGCGGGGGCCCTCATAAGCAGAGGGGAGTGAGGGGCCTGAGTAGGCTGGAGGTGGCTTGGCAAGGATGGGCATCCTGTGATGAGGCCTTTCTTGTGGTGTCTCCCCAAGTGACATTCCCTGCTAGCCCTATCCGATGGCTGATCCCCCACTCTTGCTGCCAAGCACAAAAGCGGCCCTTCTGGAAATGCAAATGCCTCGGCTCAGCCGTCATCTCTCCTAATTTTGGATTTGGTAACTGAGCTTCCAGAAAACCAAATTGCAGGCATCTTTCTCTCTCTCTCCTTTTTTTTTGTTAGGAAGATGAGATTAGGTCCACATTTTTTGTTAGGAAATGCATCTCAGCAGCAATTCCCAATCGCTCACCCCCCACCCTCTGTGCCCTAATTTTCCCAACGTGAAATAAATTAAATTGCAACCCCCTGCCAGTTTCCTCGGAATCTGAATTTCCTTCTGGAAAAGCTGAGATGTGGTCTGGACGACAAGCCTAGCAGCTCCCAGGAAGAACCTGCCAAGTCCAGCCCCAACCCATGGCAAGTCCTCCTGCCCCTCACACCTGAGTCACCATACCCCGGGAGCACCTGCCAGGCTAAGAATCGAAAGGTCCCCGCAGGCCTGGTCACCCAGCCACCCACTTCTCCAGAGACTCGGGTGGCATGAGCCAGTCTGCCCAGGAACTCTGCCATCCTGACACCCAGCACAGCCCTTGGCCCTCTGTCCTATGGCTTGCTTGCCACAACTTCATGATTCCTTTGTGGCAGTGGGACTCTGGTCAAGGGCAGAGCAGTGGGGTCGGGGGCACCAGTGGGAGTCTACCTCTTCTGCTGTCACTGAGGCCACCACTAGGGCAAGCAAGGCTTGGTGGTGGGTGTTTGTGATTGCCCAGAATCCCGGAAACCCAGCCCGCTGAGCAAGTGAGTCACACTGCTCCTGTTGTCCCAGCTCCCTGTCATTAACCTCATCTTCCTAAATGATTTGTTCAAGATGGGCCCCTGATGGCTCCGGTTTTAATTGATGTGAGGCCATTTAAGGGGGACAAGAATCCCCCCAGGGGTTCTCCACATCAGCCTGCCCCAACCCGCCCAGGCTGCCCTGGCGCCCTGGGGCGTCATCCCACTTCCTGTGAGCATTGCCGCCCTGGCATAGGGCCTTATGCCGGCGCCTGGTAGGGTCCAGCCCATCCCAGCCTCTGGGCTGTCCTGGCACCATGGGCTCACTCTCTTGCCCAGTTTGGGAAAGTACCCCTCTAGAAGTTTCTCTGTCTCCATGGCCCACAGAGGCCCAGGATGTGAGGTTCCCCCAGTCATGTTCACCGCGAGTCTGGAGCCAGCCCAGAGGCCCTGCGGCAAAGCCATTAGGAAGTATTCTGTGCCAGCCTCTCCTGCTAGGAGCTGCCCATGTGGAAACACTCCCAAGAGCCTATTTATAGAGCAAGGCCAGAGAGTGTTTTCACTTTAGGTGAGGCCACCTAGAGCCCAGCTGCCTGGAGTGCTGCTTGTAGCAGAAACCTCCACACCCACCGGTTCTCTCCTACCACTCATGAGAAATCTGAATGCTGGGATGAGGAACCTTGGCAGGAGAGAAAGTGATGTGATCTTACAGCTTCCCTTTCTCCGCCTTAAGCCTCTTTTAGGCACAGCATGTGTTCCTGAAAATGGGACTTGGGCATCTTTTGTGGGTACCCTGTGGGCAGAGGCCTGGCCTGCAGGAGCCAGGGCGCATGCTGAGCAGCATCACTCAGCCACATGGGCTGACATCAGTCCCGTCCATCTCCACACTTCCCAGCTGGGCATCTGGACTCAACTTTGGAATTAGGACCGACTTTGGAGTCAGAGGCATCCCTGGGACCCATGTTTACCCAGCCCATGTTGTTCTCTTGATCTCCGGCGTAACTGAGGGCCCATGTGTCTTTCAGATGGCCCACTCTACTGGCCTCCTTTCAGACCTCTACTCTCCCTGGTGAGTCTCAGCCTGGGTCCTTGTCTTAATCTGGAAGATCTCCCCAGAACCATGCAGCTCCCTTGGAAGCTCCTATGGTGCCCACTCCACCTGACTGAGCCCCTCAAACTCTGACCCCAGCCACAGCCACCCCAAAGGCATGCCCTCGTGCCCCAGGTTGGGATGGAACACTGGTCATGCTCTCCGGGGCCAGCAAAACCCCCACTCCCCACGTGCAGCTCAGGTCCCAGAATTTCCCCCATGATGACTGTTCCTGGATGTGTTCCTCAGAAACCTCTGAAACCTGGAGCAGGAGAAGCAGTGTAATGAGCCCTCCTGGGTCCTCTGGGCAGCACACAGGCGTCTACTTTCTGGAGACAGAAGGCGCTCTCCTGTTGCAGAGGCCAGGGGGCCCATTGGGGATGCTGCCGTGACACTCCTTGGCTGGAACCGTGAAGCTGACCTCTGCTTCCAGGGTTGCCCCTGGTTCTTGGGTTGGGACCAGCACCCCAAATAGTTGGGGTGTGCCTAGGAATAGGGTCACTTGTGAGGCCTCCAAGGATCCTCATGGCCCTTGAGAGGTGTCCCAAAGTCTTCTGCTGGAGACCGGTCTGGGTGAGCCTCAGTCCTGTTGGTCCCGCTGGTGGGGGATGAGAGCCTCAGGCTGGGGCAGGTCAGGTGAGAGTTCTTCCAGCCTTTCCCAGAATCCTGGCCTGCCTACCTCCTGAGCCATCCTGGAGTGAGCCCTTCAGGGAACCACGACCTGCTGGATGTTGCCTGTCCGTTTCCTGCCTGGTCTCCCACTTTTGCCCTCAGCCTACTCCATCTGTTCTCAACACAGAAGCCAGTCTGCTGAGATGTCAGAGTAATAATAAAAAGAAAACTTGTAGCTCATGCCATCTGAGCTCAAACCCCTCAGGTGGTTCCCAGCCTCCTCCAAGCACAGGTCATGGTGCTTTCCACAGCCAAGGCCCAACTTGCTCCTACCCCTCAATCCTCTCCAGCCACACCTGGCTCCTGGCAGTTCCTTGGACACACCAGACACGTTCCAGCCTCGGGGTCTTTGCACCCGCTGTTCCTGCTGCCAGGAATACTCTGACTTCACCTCTCTGTGCCTTGACCTCTCATCCATAATATAGGGTAAGAGCCAATGTGGCCTTGGAGGACTGCTGGGGAGATTTGCCGAGACAATTCACACAAAGTTCTGCGAGCCGGGTTCATCCCTGCTGAGCTGCAATCCTGGCTCAGGGAGGTGGCTGAGAGTTGGGGCTGAGGATTGGGCCCTCAATCGGAGTCCTGTAGGCCAGCCAGTTGGCTATAGGGCCCACTCCAGGCTCAGTCTCAGTTGCCCGGCTGGGCTAACCTGGGGCTCAACCAGTGCCCCCAGGAGAGGGATCCACTGTACTCTGTAAGGCCTCAGACTCTGCTCCCTGACTGCCAAAGGTCTCTCGCTGGACAACCCCCAGCCCACATGCCGGTAGGACTCCTGCACAGCATGTTTCTAATGAGACTTCCAGCCACCAAGCCAAGCCAGGTGCCTCTGCACAGCCCCCACAGGGAGGGAAGGAAGGTAGGGCAGCCAGCACACATGCCGGGCCTCCATGCCTGTCTGCTAGCTGACAGGGACAAAAGTGGGTGTTAGGGCAGGAGGAGTCGATGGCCTTGCTGCACCAGGTCCTCTCTGGTGGGGTGTGGCGCAGCGGGGTTGGATATAAATAAGTGTTTTGCTGTTGGTTGGCCAACTGGATGTGAAGGGGCTTTCTCATCCCCTCACAAACCCACCCACCTGGTTCTATCCTGCCCCTCTAATGGCCCAGAACCCCAGCCAAACAGGGCCAGTGATGCGGGCTTTTTCTGTCTGAAGGAGAGAAGCAGGGCTTTGAGAGGCCTCGCCTACCACTCCACAGCAGTCCACTGGCCTGGGGGCCTCCGCCAGGGCCTGTGAGCCTGGCAGCCAACCTCGTGGGGGGTGAGCACCAGAACTCCTGGGGATGAAGTCTTCCGCCCTCCTCTTTTCCTCCTCCTTTTCTTCCTCCTCCACAAACACATGTTTCCAATCCCCTCTCAGGCCCCCTATCCCCCTCCCCAGCTCCTTCCCATTTCCTCTCGGAGGTATCCACTAGCATGTGGAACTCATTAGGAGACCCTCAGGGCCCGTAACCCAACTCTGGCCCGAGTTTGGGGTGGGGGCCCTGTCCGCAGCCCCCATGTTGAGGCACAGTGGCCTCTCGGTGTCTGGCCCCCATCTGGCCCTATGCAGTCCCAAGCTGGAGAGCACAAGGAGCTGGGCATAGGCAGAAGCCGGCTGATGCCGGTGGAGGGAAGCGTGGCTAGGCGTTCCAGCTCATCTCATTCCTCTCCTGCCTGCTCCTGGCGCCTGTGGAAGCATTCTGCCTCCCAGCAGCCAGGCCCGGGGGCTTCTGATCCTACTGGGGCAGCTGGACCTGTGTGTGAGAAGCAAATCTCAGGACCCCTCAAATAGGCCCAAGAGTGTGGGGTTCTGAACAACGAACTTGATGACCCTCAGCTTCCCATCTGAAAAATAGAAAGGGAAGTCCAGGAAAGAGAATGTGGTATATGGAACAGCCACCGAGCAACATAAGTCCACATTCTTCCCTGAAAGACACGCTGAAGGCCCAATTCCATGGGCTGTCAGTTGAGATTATGCAAAAAAAAAAAAAAACCCAAAAAACAAAAAACGTGCTATGGTCACCAGGGTTTAGGAAATGCCAGCATGAACGAAGTAAAGACAGCTGCCTCCCTGCAGAGCTTGTCAGGGCCTTTAACACACTCCTGTGCAATGCAATTGGGGCCATAGAGTTCATGGTGTTTCAGGACACTTGACCACATGACCCTTTGTGTTGAGATGCACCTGGTGGGCCTGCTGTTCTATGGAACCCACTTTGGAAAATGCTATTAGGAAGAGCAGTGACTCCAGGCACGGTGGCTCATGCCTGTAATCCCAGCACTTTGGGAGGCAGAGGCAAGAGAATTTCCTGATCCCAGGGGTTCGAGACCGGTCTGAGCAGCATGGCAAGATCTCGTCTCTGCAATAATACAAAAAAATTCACTGGGCATGGCGGTGTATGCCTGTGGTTCCAACTACTTGGAAACTTGAGGCAGAAGGATCACTTGAGCCCAGCAGGTCAAGGCTGTGGTGGCCGTGAGCGTGCCACTGCACTCTAGTCTGGGTGACAGACTGAGACGACTCAAAAAAAAAAAAAAAAAAAAAGTAAGAGCAGTGATGAGGCAGGAAGGGTGGGCAAAAATTCCCCAAGGGTCCCAGCAGGAATTGTTCTCTGCTGAGTCCAAATAAAGGGTGAGAATTGAATGGAGGTGACAGCTAAGGAAGGGGAGCAGAGGAACCAGCAGGGGGCTGGTGTGGCCAAGTCTTGGAGGTAGGACTGCCTTGAGCCAGGCCGAGACCTGGCATTTCTTCCTCATGGGAGACTAGGGTAGGCTGGCGCGGGCGCAGAGGCGTGAGGCCTGAAGTCAGGGCCTTCCCATGGGATGGGACCTGCACCAGCAGGCCCAGGGTGTTGGGAGTGTCCATGCTACCACCTCACCACGACATCAGCCTTAGGATGGGGGCAGCCCCTGGCTCTAGGTTCAGAAGAGCTTCTTTGTCTCCATTTCCCTTTCCACTGGGGCCAGCCTCTTTGCTCAGAGTCCACTCTGCCCACACTCCCTGGCACAGCTGTTCACAGGACCCCTTCCAAGCCTCCACTCCAGGGATATTCCCACAAGGGGGTTCTTACCTACCCCTGAGCCCTCTCCCCACTGTCAGCACAGAAAGGGCTGAGCAGCTTGTTTCCTCTTGCCTCACAGCAGTCTTGCATGGTATAACTGTATTCCCTTTTTTCCCCCAAGTATTTATTTATTTTTATTTTTGTAGATACAAGGTCTTGCTGTGTTACCCAGGCTTGAACTTCTGGACTCAGGCAATCCTCTTGCCTTGGCCTCCCAAAGTACTGGAATTATAGGTTGTGAGCCACTGGTGCCCACTCCCACACTTTTTTTTTTTTTTCTGAGTTGGAATCTCACTCTGTTACCCGAGCTGGAGTACAGCAGCACAATCATGGCTCACCACAGTCTCAACTTCCTGGGCTTGGGCGATCCTTCCACCTTAGCCTCCTAAGTAACTAGGACTACATATGCATGCCATCACACCCAGCTATCTTTTTTACTTTTCATAGAGACAACTTCTCTCTATGTTGCCTAGACTGATCTCAAACACCTGGGCTCAAGCAATTCTCCTACCTTGGCCTTCCAAAATGCTGGGATTATAGGTGTGAGCCATTGTGCCCGGGCTTGTATCCCCCTTTGATAGAGGAAGGAACTGAGGCTCAGGGAGGGGATGCCGATAGTGGAACCAGGTGTCTTGGTAAGGCTTTCCAGGATCCACTTCAACCCCTTCCTCTCCGGTAAGCCCTTTCCTGCTCCCACACACATGGCATACTCATGTCTCGGTCATCTAAGGGCCACATAGGGCTGCTGCTATGCCCAACACAGAACCTACCAGATAGTCAGCGCTTGTCCTTGTCCGGCACAGGTGGGCCAGGCCAAGGCCATTCCTGCTGATGGACGTGCACAGGGATAGTAGGGGGTCATGCCCAGCCCCTTAGGACAAAAAGGCTTTTCTCTCTGATGGCCCCAGTGTAGAACCTGCCTGGTTGCCCCATACACCCTGGGAATTAGTAGGCAGAAGGTATTGTCCCATTTTATAGATGGAAAAATCGAGACCCAAGGGCTGGGGCTCTGCAGGGGCCCCCAAATCTATAGCAAGCAGCAGAGCTGTGTCTCCCCTAGCTCCATGGGCCCCTGATGCCCTGGGCCTTTATGTTGCTCCTAGGAGCCGCCTGAGGGCTCCATGTCTGAGTAGTGCATGTGGCCCAGGGAATCCAGTCACCCCTCAGCCCGGATTCTTGGGCTGAGCCTGGTGGTCCTGGGGTGGCTGATGCTTCAGGGTATCTGGGGAGGACTCCAGCACCAGCCAAACACCCCTCAACACCTGGCAACCTAACAGCCCTGGGCTCTGAACTGCCCCTAGGCCTCTCTCCTGTTGGAGATGGGGGTCAGGGCAGTGCTGTCCTTTGCTGGGAGATTACATAAGCCATGGGGGGATGGGGAGGTGGGCAGGCACAGCTGGCCCTATCCATCCTGTCTCCACTTGGAGAACCCCACTAGGAACCCTAAGAGGCAGAGTCCATGGAACCCTCCTCCCTCACAGAAGACCTAGTCTTTTCAGGAAGGGTCTTCCCAGTCTTGGAGCACATGCCCCTGTGGCAGCAATAGGACTGGGTGGGGCCAGACCAGGAAGGGGAGTCCCCCAGACTGTTTCCTGGTGTGGCCTACCTGGGAATAGCCCACATCCAGCTCCAGGCAGGCAACTGGACAGCTGAGCCATGTGAGAGGGTGCTGGGCTGGGAGGCCTCAGGTCAGTTGGCCTCCCAGGTAATTTTCCCAGCTTCATCATGGTCCTCTTCACTGTCACCAATTATTCCTCACAGGAGGGATTCCTGAAAGACAGGGCTGAGTGGGCCAGCAGGGACAGGAAAGGGACCAGACAGGCCCAGGCGGCAGGCAGATGCTAACAAGGCAATTAGGCCTAGCAGCTACAGAGGGACTTGCCCACCCCAGGCAGGCCTGTCTCAGGCTCCTGGCATATCTGCCCACCAGGTGCCTGGGAAGTCCTGGCTGCTTCTTCCCTCCCAGCCTCAAACGTTGGACTGTCTTCACCATCAGGAGCCTTCTACCACCGGCTCTCCCAATCCAAAAACCATAGCTGGTTGGGCAAAGACAGAACTGGGGCACCCCAACTCCATCACTGCTCCTTGCCTCTGCTCTGGCTGAGTAAATGCCTGCCTGAGATGTGCTCTTACCCCCATTCCCTGGTCAAACCACCTACGTTCCAGGCCCTTCCTGGCAGACACAACCTTAGAAGGATAAGAAGCATCCAGTAGGAGGCCAAGAGCGGCACGGAAATGAGGAGGCAGGCGGCTAAGGACCCTTGCTCCCCAAAGCCCTGGCTCCAGATGGACTCAAGGGGTGCTGCCCACAAGCCCTGGTGTGTGTATGTTAGAAGGAGAGGAGCTCAGCCCAGGGCGAAGAGACCGAGGATTCTGGGAAAGGGGATGCAAGAGGTGAGGGTCTGACCTTCACTCATGGCTTTGGGGTGGGGAACCCAGTTCATCTGGGGTCATCTCAGTCCTTTTCCCCATTCCAAAAAATCAGATGCAGCTCATCTGGTTTCTCTGGGCTGTTGAGCGGCTTCTCCTGGCTCTCTAGGGATGATCTCAGTATCAGCAGATGGGATGCCCAACTTAGTCAGAGCCCCTGACCAGCCAGCTCTTCCTCCAGACTTGTGGGGTGGTAGGGGTGGGGGGTGGGTAGGACTAGAACCCAAGCTTGGGACTTCAGGGACCCTTGGGTCCAAAAGGAGCGGGGGGAGTTTGGGCTCATTCTGTGGAGGAAGAACGAGCTGTACCTGGGTGAGGAAGGGAGGGCCTTCTCTACAACAGGAAAGTTGAGGCCTACAGTTGAGGCCAGGCATGAGGCCCTACCAGGCATGGTGACAAGCAGGAATCTGGCTCCCAGGGACTCTCACTGAGAGACTCTGGGCAGGTCATGCAGGACAGGCTGAGGCCCAAGTGAGGAATGGAAGTGAGAGGCTTCTGGAATCATCCATTGTGGCAGGGGAGAGCCAAAAGTATTTTAAATACAGTACCAGTCTGGGCTCTGTGGCTCAGCCTGTAGTCCCACCAATTTGGGAGGCTGAGGAGAATGGATGGCCTGAGCCCACAGATTTGAGTCTGACCTGGGCAACTTGGTGAGACATCTACGCTGGAGTGGCCGTGAGCATGCCACTGCATTCCAGCCTGGGCAACAGAGTAAGACTCCAACTAAAAAATAAACAAATGAATAAATAAATACAGGACCACGTGCTCATGGCTGACAACACAGAAGGGTCCAAAAGTAGCTCGGCCTTCCAAACCTGGCTCAGTCACTTCAGCTGCCCACTCTGCCCTACCAGAGGATGAATGGGTTCGAGGGGGAAGGATAAGAAGGTAGCCAAAGAGAAGAGCTAGGAGAAGAAGTCTTCATTAGAGGGACCCCTGAGTGCAAAGTCCCCACCGAGGGAGCTGGGCAAGAGAATGGAGAGCGGCTGAAGACTCCAGGATGCTGAGGGGATGAAGGGACAGGGCCAAATCACCAAGGGCCTGCTAACCACAGAGCAGAGTCTGGACTCCATGCCAGGTACAGTGGGAGACTGTGGGACAGGGGAAGGCCAGGTCAGATTCGCATTCTCAAAAGATTCCTCTGGGCCAAGTACGATGGCTCACACCTGTAATCTCAGCACTTTGGGAGGCCGAGACGGCAGAATCGTTTGAGCCCGGGAGTTTGAGACCAGCATGGGCAACATAGTGAGATCTCGTCTCTACAAAAAAAATGTTTAAATAAGCTGGGTGTGGTGGCACATGCCTGTAGTCCCAGCTACTTGGGAGGCTGAGACAAAAGGATCATCTGAGCTCAGGAAGTCAAGGCCGTGGTGAGCTGGGATCACACACTCCAGCCACTGCACTACAGCCTGGACAACAGAATAAGACCCCGACTCTAAAAAAAAAAAAAAAAAAAATCCCTCTGACTGCCCTTGGGGAAGGAGGCTGGCAAGGTGGTCC
This sequence comes from Carlito syrichta, assembly GCF_000164805.1. NCBI lineage: Eukaryota > Metazoa > Chordata > Mammalia > Primates > Tarsiidae > Carlito > Carlito syrichta. Next base: position 354,611 of record NW_007247225.1, on the reverse strand, counting down.
AGAGGGAGGAGGACCTGGGCTGTGCAGTGGTGGACACATGGTTCCTGAACTGGGTCTTGTCAGAGAAGCAGAAAGGGTGTTAGAATATAGTCCCTCTCTTTATGGGGGTGAGCAGCTGCCCATCCTCCCAGCCTAGTGCTGAGCCTCCCCAGAGAAGGGAAACAGCTGGCAGAGGAAGGCCTCCCTGTAGGTGGCGCTTGAGCCTGGAGGAGCCTGGGGCCACAATAAGAGCTAGTTGGAACCCCTGGCTGGGGGAAAGGAGCTCTGGGTTTTTAGTCTGGGGCTCGGCTCCATGCCACAGCTTGATTTGTGACCACAGGTCTCAGTTTCTCCAACTGTCAAATGGGTTGGCAGCCCTCCTAGGGCTGATGCAAAGCCCAGATGTGAGACCAGAAGGGACGATGATTTGAGACAGTCAAGAGTGAGCAAACTTAGTAAGCCTGTGGCAGCCTCTTTGTGGGAACTCATACTGGGAGCCCAAGGCAGGTATCCATCCTCCCCCCAGCCGCCCTTCCCATTTGTCCATGTTTATGTGTTTCCTTCCCATCACCTGGGCCACCATGACTCACCCCAAGCCCAGTGGGTAAGTGAGTAACTGGCTGAGGCTGGAGCCAGGCCCTTGGGCAAGACACTTCCCCTTCCTGAGCCTCAACTTTCCCATCTGTAAAATGGTCAGACAGGGTCTGCTCTGCTCGTCCCACTACAGAGTCTAGGGTGGATACAGGGCTGAGGGTGTGAAAGCAAGAGGCTGATATGGAGTGAGGGCAATGCAGGGTGTGGCCTTTCTGCCGGGACTGAAACCAGGCCCTCTTGACATCAGTCCCAAATCGGCTCCAAGCGCAGCTTTAAATGCCTACTTGCCCAGGCTGGCCAACCCAGCAGATACCCATCCCTCTTAGGGGAGCCCCATGCCTGGGAGAGCATGGAAAGGAAGATAGGATAGGTCCGTGAGGAAGCCCTCATGAGGCCCCAGGACTCTGGGTGACCTCATGGGGGGTGGGATTTCATTGATAAAAGGGAGGCTCACATAGGTGAAGCCACAGAGGGGAGGCCCCACGCCAGACCCTTGCGGGCTGAACTGCCCTTAAATGGGTAGAGGGTAGAAAATGCTGGGCCCCACAGGAGAGGGTTAGGAGAAGGAACAACCTCTGCTGTGGTCAGGTAGGGAAGACTTCCAAAGATGTGGCCCCTTAGAAGCTGTAGATGGTTTCAAAGGGTGGGGGCTTAGAATGAGAAAGTGTGTGGAGCCAGGGGCACTATTTCTGGGGCACAGTGTAGGGAAGAGCAGGAGGTCAGAGTAAGCTGAGGATGAAGACAGCGCACAACTGGTCTGGCTGTGAATTGGAGCCTTAGCAAATAGATTTTAGCATTCTTGCCTACCAGAATCAGCTGGCCATACCTGCTTGGAAGGATTTTGAGGCCAGGGGACGTCTCAGCCAGAAAAAGTGCTGTGATTGACTAGTAATGCCTGCCAGGGACAAAGCATGGGAGAGTAATGGATATGTGTCTTCTATTTTTCATCCTTGGGCTGGCCCCAGTGGGCTGGGTATATGGTTGGAAAGGTTTATTCTCAAGTGACTCCATGTGGAGAGGACGGTCTAGGACCTGCTCTGTCACTGCTGGTGGGGAGGAATTATGTTGGTCTATTCCATCTGAGTCCCCACTTTACTGTCCTGTACATGCCCTGGCACAGGGCAGGTGCTCAGGAAATGTTTGAGAATGAACAGGAGGGAGAGGCTTTCTCTTGGCCTCTCTCCTCTCTCTCCCTTGCCTTCTCCAAGCAGCCTTGGGGATTCCCCATTGATCTCCCAGGCCCTTGTTTCCATCCTGCTGCTATTTGCTCCCCAGGTCCTTCACACTCACAGCTCTGCCTCGCACACCTGGGTTGGGGGGGGCGGTGCAGATGACTAGGCAACTGGCTCCCCAACCCCAGAGCTGTCCCAGCTTTTCCACACCATACTGCCATCATCCAGGGCCTGGCAGCCCCCCACTAGGAGGAAGGCAAAGATGAATTCCTGGGCTATCCAGAACTTGTCACCACAGAGATCTGGAGATCCCAGCAACAACCAATAGGGCTGGGTGAGTCCACGTGACTGGAGGGCTAAGGGGAGACACTTGTGGATCCTGGTAACAACTCCTTTGGGGGACCTATTTGTGGGCTTTGTGGGGGGGGGTGAGTGCTAGCAGAGGGGCACATGCCCAATCATGGGTCTGTGTGTGTATGTGCATACAACTGAGTATGTATACACATGTGTATTGTATATTTTTTCACACATGCATAGGTCTATATCTGTGTATCTTGGTGCATGCACTTATGTGCCCATGGGCATATAAGGGGGACCAAAAAAACCCCGGAATTATCTTCTGGAGGTGGGCCTCTTGTAATACAGGCTTTCCCCTCTAGGTAAGTGCTTCAGGAACCCACTGGCATCAGTGTGCCAGCTAGTGTTGTTGTAAGAGGCTGTGTTTGGCTTCAGTTAATTTTTTTGTGGCAAACAGGTGACTTGTTCTTCAACTATGACAATGCACCTGCCCACACTGCACTGAGTGTTCAGCGGTTTTTGAACAAAATTGGCATGACCCCGTGCTCCACCCTCTCTATTCGCCAGATCCCACCCCGAGAACTTTTCTTTGCTAACCTGGATAAAAACATACTCAAAGGGGAATATTTTGCCGACGTGGATGAGGTGAAACTAAAAATGGTAGAAGCACTAAATTGACAGGTTCAAAAACTGTTTTGAGCAGTGAAAAAAGTGTGTGGATAGGTGTATTGCATCAAACGGTGAGTACTGAAATTTAAACATGTAAGAATACATACACAATTTTTATAAATAAATTCTGGGTTTTGGGGGGGTCCCCCCTCGAATGTGAATATATGTACAGGTCTATGTATGTTTGTGCCTGTGTTGTGTGTATCCTTACATGTATGTGTGTACAGCCAGGAGTTCTGTCCGGGGCAGGAACATTGCCAGCCCTTTCACTCCACTCCTGGCCTGGCTTAGATGTGATTGTTTGGATACCAGCCCAGGTGGGCACCCCATCTAGGGTTGAGGAAGAAGCTGTCCTGAAGTTCAAGGACATGCAGAGTGAATCTAGGTCGCAGCAGGCCTCTGATGGTGTGCCTCCCCAGCCTGGTGGGGCTGCCCTGGGCAGAAGCTGGCTCAGTCATCAACAGGCACCACGGACTGGAGTGACCTGCCCCTGCCAAAAGCATATTATGGTCAAAGGACTGATCCTCCCTCCATTCCAGCATATACCATTAGAAACACAGTGGCCTATCTCTAAGAAATCCATGGCCCCAGTGGGAAAAGGAAAGTCTGTTCCTAAGATGGTTAAACTATTTTTTATGAAACAGCTCCTGGGCCACATGGCCATTTGTGGGGGTGTTTAAACTAGTTCAAAACTGCTCTAAGGAACCCTCAGCTCCTCTCAGAGGAACAGCAAAAAGCCATGAAACATGCCACCCCATAGCCAGGACTTGCCCTGCCAGGAAGGCCCCTTCTCTGTGGGTCTGGGGTTGGATGTATGCAGTCAGAGGAGGCAGATCCAGACATGCTTTGTGGGATGGGGTCTGGCATTTGGCTGAAAAGGGATGAGATGGGGCTGGCAGAGAGGGATCAGGCTGAGGGAGGGCAGACATGCCACTGGTCATCCAAAGTAAGAAAGTCTGGTGGAGGATGTTGGATAGTGACAGTGACAGAGTACAGAGCAGACGAGAGAACAGGGGTCCTGGGAGCTCATCTGGCTGGGTGATCAGAGTCAGCCTCCTTGAGGGTGATGACTGAGCTGGGATCAGAAGGCAGGCAAAGGCTGAGGCTGAAAACCATTCAGGCCGAGAGGGTACTTGTGCAAAGGCCTGGAGGCAATGTGGGAGCAAGGGATAGCCCTCAGAGAGCTCAAACATGTCCATCTGCACTTGACTCTCCTAGATTAGCTCATCCCCAGGAACCTATGCCTCCACCCTGCCCCTTGGAGAGACCCTAGTGAGCTGGGCACTTCTCCTGGAGGCTGCAGGTGAAGGAGGGCCTGAACCCAGAAGGGCGAGAAAGACCACATTTCTGAAGAAGAATGCTTTGATTCCTAGGCCTCACCCATGGCACCAGGTTCCTGCCAAGAAGACCCTCTCTCAGCATCCTTGAGGGAGCCTCTGGGCAGGGGCAGCTCTGGTCTCTCACTATTTGACCATAGGCAAGTTCCTGCCCTGCTCTGGGCCTTGTAAGTCTGGAAGCAAGGATTCCTCAGCCTCCCCTCGCCCAGCCCATCCCAGTGCAGCCTCGCTGTAATCCATTTTATGCATTCTGTAGCCGCTGTAATCCATTTTATGCATTCCAAGGCTTTGGGCCTTTCCTCCAATCTGTGCGGTGGGGGTCCAGGGCCCCACTGGCACCTCACTTGGCCAGGCCAATTCTCCTGCCATCCCTTCACTTCCACTGTCACCCCCTCCCTACATGTTCCCCCTTCTCCCATGCTCATTCAAACCCTGCCTCTCTTAATATCCCTGCTGGAGGATGCCCTCTATTCCTTCCTGTGAGCTTTTCCAATTCCAAATCCTCACAGATCTCTCCTCCAGGATGTATGCCCCCAGAGAAATCCAGAGGGAAAAAGAGATAAATAAGTCATTACTAGTTAGTGTGAGGGATGGCAGGGCCCCTTTCCTTTCTCTAGGGTGGCTTCTCTCTAGGTGGTTCTCCCTCATGCATGGGCAATGGGGAATGTGGGGCACAGAGGAGGTTCCCATTTCAGTTGTGCCCTCACGAGTGAAAGCAACTGCCTTTCCTCACCAGGTACTTAGAAGTGAGTGTGTCTCAGCACAGTGGGACATGTGGCCAGCCTCACTTGAGGATCATGAGCTGGTCTCTCAGGGGTATCACCCTGACATACTGTGCATTTGACATCTTAAGCTACCATGTTAGTAGAGCATACTTTTGTCTGTCAGAAAGACAGGTCTCTGTTCATCCGGTCATGGGTCTGGGGGAGCACCCAGCCCAGCACTGACAACCAGAGGGGAGAGGAAACTGGGCCACTCCACTGTCAAGTGGAAGATGGAGGGATCACTGTTGTCACTCCAGCTCCAGGCAATGCCTGGTGCTCAGGAGGCCCTCAACAAGGTCTGCTGAGCAAATGGTCCACTGCTCAGCAGCCCTCCCTCCTCTGGGGGTTTGCTCAAGCTTCTTTTTTTGAGTGCTACCTCCATCCCTGACAACCTGCACTCAGCCTGCCAGCCAAGAGGACTAGCCTCAGAGCATGACCTCCTAGCCAGATGGATTCAGATTAGCTGGGCATTGTCCAGACTCTTCTACATTGGGGTAACTGATCCGACAGGGAAGAACCATACTCAGGTCCCACAACACCTGCAAGAAGCAGGACATAATCTGGATCCTGGTCTCTCAGGACCTGCCCAGCGAGCCGCAGATAACCCTGGGAGGAAGGCTGATTTTCCTTTCAACTCTCTGGGCATGCCATCACCGCTGATAAGACCATCTCTGGCTGCACCGCTGTGGTCTTTCTGAGAATGTGACTATGGGAGAGCCTGCTGTGCTTCTGGGACACAGCCCTGTGGTCTGAGATGAAACCTTTCGGATAGACTATACCTCACTGGAGGGGAGGTAGGGCGACGCGAGGGGGGTAGGCGGGGACTGCTCCCGGCCGCCCCCTTTCGTGCCTTCTGGTCAGAGGTCAGAGGAAAGCTCAAATCCTCGGGGTTCCAGAGGCCCTCTCAAGCACCACAGGCCTTTACCCCTGTTAATCCCGAGCACCACCGCCCCACAAAGGCCGGGGGTGGGGGGCAAGACGACTCAGAGCTGACCAGCCTCGGACAGAGTGAGGGGTTAAGCCCCAAGGAGGCGGAAGCATCCCGCCAGCCATAGAATGAATGAGACGACCGGCAGAGTCCAGTCGCGAGCACCCTGCCATGGAGGACCACCGTGGATCAGTAAGGAACGCTCGGCAGGATCTGCGCACGCGCGCCGTTCTAGCCCAGCCGCTTTGTTCTAGCGCTACCTGAGGATCCATTCACCTCCTCTGCTGAGCCCGCCTGCAAGTAGACACACCGCGCTCGCGTAGGCCCCGCCCACTTCCAGCGCTAGGCGGAGCCTGCGGCGGGCCCCGCCTCCCTCCCCCAGCGGTCTCTTGGGTCGCAATTGGCTATCTTAGCGGCTCGTGCCCGCCTCCTGCGGGAGCTGATTGGTATATCGAGAGGGAGGCAGGCGAAGGAAAGCTGATTATAAAGTAACAGTCTCCTCCCACCCACCCTGGTGGAAAAGTCACGTGGCGCTTCACTAGGCGCCCGTCACCACCCTGCCTGTGAAGCTTTCTTAAAGGGCGCGTGCTCCTTTCCTAGGGCTAGTCCTTTCCAGGCTCTCTCCACCCCTACCCATGGAAGGTGGCGCGGCCCTGAGCCGTCCTAACCCGCCAGTCGTCTAGGTGCTGATTTCCCATCAGGCCTTCTGGAGTGAGACACTTCCCCTCAGGTCTCAAAGCCTGTGACCGTCAGGGCGATGGTGCGGTCGCCTGAAACTGTGACCACCTAGTACAGTGCCTGGCACGTAGTAGGCGTTCAATTTCCATTTGTTGAATGAACTTGATGAAAGAATGGATGAATGGGGATGGCGAGCGGAAGGAGGGGAGGTTGGATCAACCTGACCGCCCCACCCCCTGCCCCATCTCTTGGGAACTCTGCCTCTGTGAATGTAGGGTGGGGACGCCAGTCGTAGAACTCCCCCCCCCACCACCAAGGGCAGCTCTTCCCGTCGGGCACAGAAGAGCTGGGAATGCGGGTAGCGGGGACCCGAAAGGGCGTCTGGCCGGGCCTCCTAGGTGGGTCGTAGCCAGTTCCAGGCTAGGCCAGAGGGCGACGGTGCGGAGGCGGGGGAGGGTCTCGGCGGCCCCGGGCTCACGGGCAGCGAGCGCGCCCGCGTACCCCGCGGGGAGGGGCGGCGAAAGTGCTGCGCCTTTAAGCCCGAGCG
>NW_007247225.1:297450-347507 GCF_000164805.1 Carlito syrichta | reverse complement strand
TCCGGGTCCAGCGCAGGCACCGGAGCGGGCACGGCGACGGGAGCAGGGGCCATGCCCTGCAAGAGCGCCGAGTGGCTGCAGGAGGAGCTGGAGGCGCGTGGCGGCGCGTCCCTGCTGCTGCTCGACTGCCGGCCGCACGAGCTCTTCGAGTCGTCGCACATCGAGACTGCCATCAACCTGGCCATCCCGGGCCTCATGCTGCGCCGCCTGCGCAAGGGCAACCTGCCCATCCGCTCCATCATCCCCAACCACGCCGACAAGGAGCGCTTCGCCACGCGCTGCAAGGCGGCCACCGTGCTGCTCTACGACGAGGCCACTGCCGAGTGGCAGCCCGAGCCCGGCGCTCCCGCCTCCGTGCTCGGCCTTCTCCTACAGAAGCTGCGCGACGACGGCTGCCAGGCCTACTACCTCCAAGGTAAGGACAGCACCGAGACTCCTACGGGATCGGCCCCCTCGCGACTCCCTGACGCCCCCATGGAGGCTCTTTCCTCTCCACGCTCTTGGCCTGCCCAACCGGGCGCCACGTCGTCCCGGCCCGCATCCGCCCTCCTGGAGATCGGTCCCCACGGTGTGGATTTGGCAGGCTCGTTGCTCCCTCTGTGCCCTCTTTCTCGGCATGATTCGAGTGGGTGGAACAAACTTTTCCCAGCCTGGAGTTTCCTTTTTTTTCCTGTTGACGGGGTGACAGCAGCGCCCAGGCTCCAGCTTAGCCCCTCAGGAGGGAAGGGAAGACTCCTGGAACCCTAAAAGCATTAGGGCACCCAAGTTCAGCCTGGAGCTCGTGTCCCTGGAAGGCCAGGGTCAGGGAGGACTCCTTTCATAGCACCATCTTCGCCTCCAATACATGGGGACTATTTGGGTTGGGGTCTCCAGGATCCCAGTATGGCCCCTACCACTAGGAATTGCTGCCCTTGGAGGTACCGGGGGCGGGGCAGAGGCAGTGTCCTTTGCCCTGGCATGGTTCTCCCCGGGGCCCTCAGGTCCCAAGCCTGCTGCCCCAAAGTTTGCAGAAGGGGGAGGCAGCGCCGGGGGGCGAGTGGCTGTGGCCGGTGTTTCCAATTAACATTCCAAAATGGCCTCTCGCTGGCAGCAGGGCAGGCGGGAGGGGAGGGGAGCCTGCGGCACCCTCGGGCGCAGGGCCCATGCCTAGCTGCAAGGCGCTCCCCACTTCTCCTGTCCTTGTATAGCCCCGGTGGCCCTCCCCCACTGCCGGTCCAAGGCTGGAGTGGGGAGTGCTTGTGTTTTAAGGAGAAGTGGAGCTGGAACCCTTTCAGGGACCTGCCCCTGTTAGGGGAGAGGGCCAGCCAGTACCTTCACACTACCCTCTCCAGCTGTGGCTGGGGGCATGGGTAACCACTAGACTCCCAGTCAAGAGGCCCAGCCCCTCTCTGCCTCTAATTGACTCAGATGTGGCTCTGGCTCCTGTGGTCTTATCTGTAAGAGGGATTTGCAGACCTACAGGTACTGGCCTGAGATGGGGTTGTCTGTTTTTCTTTACTATTTAGCTGTTACTGAACACCCATGGGTGCTAGTATGCATGGGAGCTACAGGAGAGAAAGGAGCTGGGGCCTGTCCTCAAGTGCCCTAAAACTAGTGGTATAGCTGGGGACTGTGAAGTGTTATGTGTAAGAATTTGGAGTGCAGGCATCTTATTTCACCTCCTAGTGCCTCAGTGTCCTCATCTGTGAAGTGGTCATAGTTTAGATGGAGAGAACACAAAAGAGGGTACACATATCATGTGTTGGCATGGTCCATGCTGGTCTAATGCAGCCCATTTGGGCTCTCACCAGCCTCTCACCCAGGCCCCTTCTCATCCTGGCACAGGTGGTTTCAACAAGTTCCAGACAGAGTACTCTGAACACTGCGAGACCAACGTGGACAGCTCGTCCTCACCAAGCAGCTCACCACCCACCTCAGTGCTGGGCCTGGGGGGCTTGCGCATCAGCTCTGACTGCTCGGATGGCGAGTCAGACCGAGAGCTGCCCAGCAGTGCCACCGAGTCGGACGGTAGCCCTGTGCCATCCAGCCAACCAGCCTTCCCTGTCCAGATCCTGCCCTACCTCTACCTCGGCTGCGCCAAGGACTCCACCAACCTGGATGTGCTCGGCAAGTACGGCATCAAGTATATCCTCAATGTCACACCCAACCTGCCCAACGCCTTTGAACATGGCGGCGAGTTCACCTATAAGCAGATCCCCATCTCTGACCACTGGAGCCAGAACCTCTCCCAGTTCTTCCCCGAGGCCATCAGCTTCATTGGTAGGTGTTGCTGTGTGCTGGGCAAGGTGGGTGGGCATGTCAAGGTGTGTAAGGGACTCTGGGTGCTGCCCATACCCAACTAGGTACCTCTGGGCCTGTTGAGACCTGTGTGAGCCCTGCATGTGCCAGCATGTGCCTTTGGGTGTACCCATGCCTGCTCTGAGTCACCGAGTCCCTCAGGCCCCTCTACCTGTCAGGGCCTGAGCAGTGCCCTGAGTCCTGAGCTCCCCCCAGCTGTCGGTACCTCGTGGGCTCTCTGCTGTCCCACTTATGTTTTTCTGACTTCCATGTCATTTCGGGCTTAGCAAGCTGAAACATCAGCACACAGACCTCCCACGGGTCTCACTTGCTCTGCATCACGCCTCAGCACATGTGTCTCTTTAGGATGGGGATGTCACGGTGCCTCTTTGGGCTTTACTGTGTACCTAAGAGGACTGAAGGTAGCCCCGAAGCCAAAGGCCTACTTAAAACAGGCAGCTGTTGAAATGTGGTGGCCCAAAGACCTTGATGGGGCCCCAGATGCTCTTGGCAGCCTGTGGACTTGCTTGGAGTATAGGAGTTATACAGAGAAGTTGAGGAGGAGTCTGAAAGAGGCCTCCCCCAGAGCAGTGTGCTCTGCTCTCTGACTTAGGGCCCTCTGAGTCCCTTCTATCTTCAGTCTCAGCTGACTCAGGCTCCTCACCCTGCTTTCTCCTTGGCCAGCTGGAGGCTATTAGACTACAGGTCATTGCCCCTGGCCCAGGGTGCAGAGAAGGGACACGGGCTCAGGATGAATGTAAGTGCTCATCTCTGAGCCTGGTGACCCAATGTTTCTGCCCAGCCTCCAGTGGCAGGGTAGGGGCGGCCTGGGCAGTCTTTTTCCTGATGGCGGCTACGTCCAGTGGAGGGCGTTTTGGTGTCTGCTGGGCTGGGCTAGCTTTAATAACAGGAAGTGGGAGGCTTCCCCGCCTCATCCGCTTACTGGGAACCAAAAGTAGGTGCCTGGCTGGGAGGAAGGAAGGAAGCTGAGGCCTGGGGGAGGGGCTGCCACTGGGTCTGCCTGGAGCTTCCCAGTCCTGCCCCAAAGGGAAGGGGCCAAGAGGGTTATAGGTGCTGCCTCAGCATTTGAACTCCCCAATGAGGAAGGGGAGTGGAGAAGGGGAGCCTGGATTCCCCAGGCTGAGCCTGGCTTGTGGTTACCTTTATCCTTCTTGAAGGCTCGTCCACATCTGGGTAGGAAGACCTTTTTCCTCATTTGACAAGCGAAAGAATTGAGGCCCAAGCATCCCATAGGAGTCAGTGAGACAGGATCAAACACCAGTCATACCCTGAAAAGGCCAAAAAGAAAGCCAGTGAAGGTAGTGTCACTGTGGACCACCTGGGAGTGGGTTTGGAAGCCAGGCCTTCCTCATATCCTGTCGGGTCACCACTGGAGGCTTGTTCCTATCACCCCTTCTCCTGTGCCAGATTTCAAGATCAGACCACATGGTTACTCACAAAGCTGTAACATCTGTCTCCTCCCCTGTTAGTCCTGCCCTCAGTGCCTAATCATGGGAACACCTTGTCAGTCCCTGAGTCTGAACTGAGCACCTGCTATATGCTTGGTCCTTGCTACCCTAGGTTGGATGGGGATGAGGAAGGCAAGCTCTGTCAGGCCAAAGGAAATGAAGAACAATTTGTGAACCCATGTGTCATCTTATAGAAAGGCATTGAGTGAGTGCTGACTGTGTGTCTAGCTCCTATTGGCTTCAGAGTCGGAGGAACCATAAGACCCCAGGGCTGCCTCTTGTTAATCCATGTCCCTGGGTCAGCTATAGCACACAGACAGGCAGCTGCCCTAGACCCAGGGGAGGAGATCTTGAAGGAATAAGTTGTTTGAGAGCTTTACCAGTATTTATTGAGGTCCTGCTATATATCAGGCAGAGGAATCTGAGGCTGGCTTTGGGGGAAGCTGGGAGGGTTGGCCGAATCCAGTTGGCTGTGGTGGAAGATGTCATTGGGTCTGCAGGGGAAGGTCTGGTAAGTGGGAGGGATGGGCTCCACTAGAGCAAACCCCACTTATGAAACCTCAGGTGTGGCTGTTGTCCTAGTCTCTGGGTCTTCAGGAGCTGGAGGTAAGACCTTGGGGACTGGCTGGGCAGAGGCCAAGTGCAGGGCTGGGTCATCCACTTCCTTCCGGAGGAGCCTCCCTCAGGCCTGTTTCCTGGGAGGCTCTTGGGGAGTATTCATGGGAACTGCACCAAGAAAACAAGCCCAGCCTCCACCCCCAGGTCATGGCCTGGCAGCTGCGGATGCTGAGATAGGAGGAGCCTCTGTTGGGCCTTGGCCTTGTCACTTTGTCTATTCCTCCATTGATAAAACTGTAACATGCCGGGCGCGGTGGCTCAAGCCTGTAATCCTAGCACTTTGGGAGGCCAAGGTGAGAGGATTGCCTGAGCCCATGAGTTCAAGACCAGCCTGGGCAACTTGGTGAGATTTCATCACTACAATAAATCAAAAAATTAGCCAGGCGTGGTGGCAGGTGCCTGTAGTTACAGCTACTTGGAAGACCGAGGCGGAAGGATCACCTGAGCCCAGCAGTGTGAGGCTGTGGTAGCCATGAGCGTGCCACTGCACTCCAGCCTGGATGACAGAGTGAGAGGCTCTAACTAAAAGAAACAAACAAAACAAAACTATAGCATACAGTTGTAGCAGCGGTAGGGCTAGCAGTGGTCACAGTCATTACAGCAGCTTATGGTTTTGAACCTTCACTTGGCTCAGGTCTTTATGAGGGCACTGAGAATCAATTTTTATAGATGAGGAAACTGAGGCACAGGGGTGTCCAGTGACTTGAAGCTAAAGTATGGTAGAGCCCTCTCCATAGCCATCCTCTTGACCTCTACCCCAAGTTGCTTCCCCACCCACACCAGGCTTGGCCAGGCCCCTTAAGAGGCATTTCCCGCCGGGCTCGGTGGCTCAGCCTGTAATCCCAGCACTTTGGGAGGCCGAGGTGAGTGGATTGCCTGAGTCCGCGGGTTCGAGACCTGCCTTGGCAACTTGATGAGACCTCATCTCCACAATAAATCAAAAATTAACCGGGTGTGGTAGCGTGCACCTGTAGTTCCGGCTACTTGGAAGGCTGAGGTGGAAGGATCGCCGGAGCCCAGCAGGTCGAGGCTGCGGTGGCTGGGAGTGGCCACTGCACTCCAGTCTAGGTGACAGAGTGAGACTCCAACTCAAAAAAAAAAAAAAAAAAAAAAAAAGAGGCATTTCCCCAGCTCTTAGGCACTGGCAGGCAGCGTAGCAGGGCTTTCTGCGTGGGCTTCTGCTGAAATCAGGGCTTGGAGAGGCTGCATAGACCATGTTCACACAACAGTCCTGACTCACCCTTTGTTTCTCAAGGCTGTCCACTTGAATATGGCCTGTATTGCCTCTCAGCCCCCTGCAGCCTTATGGCCCTGACCCTTTCTCTTGCTGGTGTTGTGGGTGGGAGAGAGGAATCTGCAGACCAACCAGTGACTCTGCTGCCCTCTGCCCCAGCCCCACCTGCTCTGACCCCTCTGCCTACCTGTGTGGGAAGGCTTCTTGGTGAAGACACCTCCCTGACTCCTGCCCATGTGTTTCAGATGAAGCCCGCTCCAAGAAGTGTGGCGTTCTGGTGCATTGCCTGGCAGGCATTAGCCGCTCAGTGACGGTCACCGTAGCCTATCTGATGCAGAAGATGAACCTGTCACTCAATGATGCCTACGACTTTGTCAAGAGGAAAAAGTCCAACATCTCGCCCAACTTCAACTTCATGGGGCAGCTGCTGGACTTTGAGCGGACGCTGGGGCTAAGCAGCCCATGCGACAACCATGCACCCAGCGAACAGCTCTACTTCTCCACGCCCACCAACCACAACCTATTCCCGCTCAACACACTTGAGTCTACGTGAGGCCTGGCCCACAGGGGGATACGGCACCGGCCCCTGCCCAGCCCTCCACTGGACCAGGTGGGAGGACCTAAGTCTGCTGCCTCTGGTCTGAGGAACCCACAGTTGTTGCCTGTACCCAGATGCCCAAGCTGACCAGTGGCCAAGCTCCATGCACCATCCTGTGGGGGCAGGACCCGTAGGCAAGGCCTCCCATCGCAGGACTCTCCGGAGAGTCTCGGCTCTCAGACAAGTGGCTCCAGGCAACCAGCAGGGCCTCATCCTTTCCCAGGTTACTCCCTTCTGCTGATAGCCTGGCCAATTTAGCTATTTTTTAAAGACACATCCATGGACCTGAGTTTACTTCTTACTTTTGGCAGGTAAATCCAAGCTCCCTGGAGCATAAAGAGTGTTTAGGCTCTTCTTGATTTTTCTTTTTTTTAACAAAAAGTGTTATTTTCAGACTACATGCAACAGTGGATTGTTTAAACCAGTATTTCATCCCTTTCTTGATCCTGCAAGAGAGAGAGAAGTTCTCAGTTTTGTTTTTCGTTCTATTTCAAAAAGCAATTATCGTGTTTGTTTTTGTTTTTAATGGAAAAGACAAACCCTGTGTTGTTCTTGACCAAATGCATTTTGCACATGTGTGAAGCCTCCGTTTCTCCGGCGGGCCCTTCTTGAAGGGGTGGCTTGCTGCTCTCCAAGTGTCAGGTTCCCCGGTCATGCTGTCCATCATCCCTGGCTCAGTCCAACTTGACTGTGCATTTGCCTGCATTGACTGCTGCAAGTTGTGATTGGTGGGCTGGATGGTGGTCTTTGCATTTTCTACCCTCCCATCCACCCCTCCCTGAGGCATTAGATGGAGGATCTGGGAGCCTGGGGCCCTGCTGCTGTCCTTTGAGAGGTGGACCACAGGGAACTGCCAAGCAGTAGCATTAGCCCTCTGGGCTCAGCCCCTGGCGGGGCCTGGGCCCTGGACTGTTTTATATACTTATCCACTACTTCTGTCTCTAATCTGTCTGTCTGTAACTGGAAGTGGAGGCCCAGTGGCTGGGGAAAAGCTCAGGTGGTGTGGGCCCAGCCCTGCCTCCAGGATCTTCCCTTTCCCTGGCTATTGCTTTGGTAGAGCTGCCACTCCCAGCCTCCTTGTCCACGTGGAAGTTTGCCCTGCCCTCATCTTGCCCATGCCTTCTACTGCCAGGAGACTTGCACCCATTTAAACCCTAAGGCAGGGGCAGGTGGGGCAAGGATGGACAAGCAGAGGGATGTGAGGCTCTGTCCATGCCACCCCGCCACAGAACAAAGCCACGGATTCCGTTATCTTTCTCCAGTTTTGTTCCTTCTCCAACCTCAGTTCTACCAGGTGTCAGGCCTGCATGGGGGTCCATGGCAGGGTGGGCAGTCGGGCCAGGGTCCCTGGTGGAGCAGCACTCAGCATGTGAGTGAGGCCACAGAAACTCTGCCCCCATTGCATCTTACCTCACAGGGGTGGTTTTCAGGGATTCTTTGGGGCAGTCGAGAAATTGACAAAAAGCTTCCGTGCTGTACATGGTTCTCTTTCTCTCTCTCTTTTTTATTTTTAAAAAGAAAAACCCAGAAAGATGCATCAAATTTGTGTAAATGAGAGTATGCCAGAGGGTGGCCAGTTTTGCTTTATGATCTTATGAAGGAAAATTTGTGACCCCACACACACACACACACACACACACACACACACACACACACACACACACACACACACACATATCCCGAACCAGCAACGGGACTTTGTTTATATTGCAAATAAATATTATTTTTTCTTTAAAATGAGTTGTGGTGTCCGGGAAGGGCTTGGGCCTGGGAAGGTGAGGAAGGAGTGCTATTGTCTGGCATCCAGTACCTGCTCTGTGTGCACCATTGGCCTGGGATCTGCTGGGCACATCTTAGACCAGTGGGGTGCCCCATGGATGGGAAGGAGCAGCCAAGGTTTTGGGTTGAAGCCGGGATGGATGGCATTTCCCCAGCAGCAGGGCTTTCTACATGGGCTTCTGCCAAAATCAAGGCTTAGAGAGGCTGCATGGACCACGTTCTCACAACAGCCCTGACTCATTCTTGGTTTCTCAAGGCTCCCCACTTGGGCATGGCCCAGATTGCCTCTTGGTCCTCTGCAGCCTCATGGCCCTGACCCTTTCTCTTGCTAGGTTAGAAAAGGGAATCTTCATTTAACTGTGCCCTTCAGGCCTTGGGATGCCAGTGGGCTCGAACTCTGGGCAGTGAGCAGATCAGCCCTGCCTTGCTCCTTAAGGGCTGGGTGGCCTTAGACCCCTGAGCCTCAGTACCCATCTCTGTAAAATGGGCCAATCACATCCAGATACTGAGTTCTTTGCCTGTCTGTGGCATGATGAGCATGTCATATCCATGTCCTGATGGGGGTCTGGGCTCACAGGGAGAAATCAGCCATGTTTGGTCTTGTACAAAGCAAGGTGAGCATCAGCTCTCCATGCAGGCTCCCTGGAGGTGGTGCCAAAGAGAGGCCCTGGGCTGAAGCAGGGCAGGGGCCTGGAGAAGGATGGTGACCATAGCTTGGGTGAGACCCCCAGTGGGCAACAGAACCCAATGTTACAGATTGGGAAATGGAGGCTCCAGAGCGGTGTTTAGGGCTCCCTCAGCTCTGACTGGATCCGGTGAGCCCGGTCAGGGACTTAGGGGTTCTGGGTGCTGATTCAGTTCCCCTTTCTACCGATCACCTGGCTCTAGCCCATCAGTGGACATTGTGATGAGCACAGGTGGAAGATGGGTGGGGCAGGGCTGGAAGGGTGAGAGCAACTCGGTTCCTTCGCTGGGACTTTCCCGATCGGATTGCCGAAGCTCTACCTTCTCTGTTCTCCCCCATCTCTGCACTTGTTACATTGGACCAGAACAGTCACTACCCTTACAGCTCAGCCTGTGATGATGAGTAGAGGGCAGGTTCTGCCAACCGTGGGACCTGGATTTGAATCCCAGCTGTGTGACTGCCAGCCCTCCAGCTCTCCCACTCAGCACTCCTGTCTTGAGCACAGAGGAACGCTGCTGTTCAGCCAGCAGGCCTGTGTGGGGGCAGGAGGGGACTTCTCCACAGCGTTGGCAAAGGGGCAGATGCTGCTTTTGCTCTCGGGCTCCCTCAGGGGCCTGGTCCTTCTGTGCCAGGGGAAGGCAAGGGGGTGGGGGCCTGAGCAGGCAGAGACTGGGCCTTTGTTCCCTCTTGCTGCCCTCACCCTGGACTGGGGAAGCCCGCCGATGCTGGGCTGGGGGCTGGGCCCTCAACAGGCCGAGTAAGTGCCTGGCAGTGCCAGCGTGCCCAAGCACAGGACGGGGTGGGGGTGGGAGCAGCAGCCACCTCCTGAGCTGACTTCAACCCAAGGACTTGGGGAGTGCATGAAGAGGGCCAAACTTACCACATACTCCCATGCAGTCTCAGGCCAGGTGGTCTCTCTGACTTTCGGTGTCCTCATCTGTAGAAATTCCCACCTTGGCACCATGCCTGACTAAGGTTCCCTGCGGGGGGACAGAGGGCCAGGTCACAGCTGAGTGGTTGGGGCTCTGGGACCTTGCTCTGTGACCTGGGGCTAGGCAATGCTTACTCTGGACCACAGCCCTCCCACCCTTGGTTTCAGGCTTCTGCCTCATGAACCCTTGCTCTGAGTGCCTCTCATTCTGCCCTACTTCTGCCATGCTCTCCCCTCATGGGCTCTGCTCGTTTCGGGCCATCCTTGGCTGAGACCCTTGACACCAGTGTTCCCTGAGCTCCTGGGCCTCTGACTCTTTGGCACTGCATCTGCTTTGTCTCTGTGCCCAAAGTCCTGTTGCTCTCCTGACTCTTTGCCTCCTGGATCCCTGTTTCTGCCTCCAGCTCAGCTGAGGCTCCAGGGACCCCCCCATCCACTTCTTAGCCACTTTGCGTTCTCATGGGAGGAGGATCCAAGACACTTACTCACTTGTACATTCATCCAGCAGCCATTTCCTGTGCTGGCTGGGCAGTCCCAGGAATGGGAACATGCCCGAGGGAAAGCTCAGTGATGTCAGGCTGAGTGGCAGGATAATGGGCCCTCAGCTTGTCCTCTGATAAATGAATCAGGTGCAATACCAGGATTGACTAAGACTGAACACCAGGAAGCACTTGGAGCATTATGAAACGGTTACCTCGAAGGAGGTCTGACAAGGAGACCACAAAAGAGATGAGGATTCCCCCAGGGTGGTCCTGCTCTGAGCCTGGGGGAGGGCAGGCAGCCCTCAGGAGAGGGGATTGCTCTACCTGCCGCCCCCATGGGGCCTGTCCCCAGAGTACAGTCGTTCCTCATGCATGAGGCAGGGTGGTGGCAGGCAGCAAGCCTGTGCTGCAACAGCCCCCTCCCTGCTGCTGCCACAGCACGATGCACTCAGGCCTGTACCCGACACTCTGCCTGCATTGGGCTGCCCTCTGCATTAGTATGGACATGTCTGGGACATGTATCCCTATGCTCAAACCCTCAGTGGAACTCAGAGGGCCTGATGTGGGAGCCAGGTATCTCTGGAGGGAGCATATTGATATCTAACCTTTGGATGGGAGTTGTCCTCCCAATCTTTGACACCTTTTCCCCTGCTTTTTCTGGCCCCTACCAGAATACAGTGCTCTCACCTCCTCCCAGAGGTCTCCTAGGATGGCTCCCATCTGACTCTTGAGACCTGGCAGACCTGAGAACCCTGGAAAGGCTCAGAATCATCCTGTTCCCCCAACCCTGTGCAGATGGAGAAAGTGAGGTTTGCGGAGGGGTGCCGTAGAGTGTCAGACCAGAAGGTGGGCCTCCCTACCCTGCTGCCCTGAGTCTTTTTACTAGTCCCTGCTTCCTCTATCAGGCTGGGAACCTTCTCCCTCTGACCCTATGAGGGACCAGACACACACACACACACACACACACACACACACACACACACACACACACACACACACACATGAATGCACACAGCCTCCTCATTTCTCAGACTGGACAAGCCCAAGCAGGTCCCATAGTAATCGAGGAGCCGCCTGCTTCTGACTGGAGCCTCCTCTCATTAGGGTGCGTCCTGGGTGAAGTCATCCCTGCCCAGGCACAGCCATTAAAGACCATCATCAGCAACTCAACCCCATTGTTGCTGGGTCAGATGAGTCCCAACAGGTAACACGGAACTTGGGCCCCTTACTGGAATCCCCTTTCTCCGGGCAGCCAGCCCCCTTCCCCAGGCTGTCCTAGTCCCTCCTCTAGGGGGCATCATCTGACCTGCATGTGTGAGGTCTCCACACGCCCCCCTCCAAGCCCATACACCTCCTCTGACCTTGGCTGCAGGCAGAGGAGAAGCCAAAGCACCTTTCCACAGGGCTTGTGGGCCACGGAGGAGCCTTTTTAGGGGGCACAGGGTTTCGAGCACAAGGCTGACAGGGTCTGATTGTCACTGTGAAGGTCTCTTAGCTGCTGAGTGGAGAGTAGTCTGAAGGGTAAGTGTGCAGGTCAGGGAACAGTGAGGAGGCTGGGATGGTCATGGGGAAGAGGGGTCAGGAGTGCTGGACCATTGTGGCACAGGAGGAGAGAGTAAGAGATGGACACATTTGCAGGACCAGCAGGACTTGGGCCGACATCAGGTGGGACCCACAGTGTGAGTAGAGGTTCTCAGCTTGTCTGACTCTATGTCCATGGGCTGAAAACCAGCTGCCATGCCATGTGGAAGGATGGGTCTTAGCCTGGGTGCATGTGGGTGTACAGGTAAGCGCTGAGCCCTCACACACCTCCCCCAAGGGGAGCTTGCCCCACCCCAACCACGCTTTTCATCCACATGCTAGGCACCTGGAGAGAGCCAGGGGTCACCAAGTTTCTCCCTCATACTGGGAACTCTTTCCCAGTATAGCCAGCTCTAGCAGCCCCTCTCACAGCCTCTTTTCTCATCTGTACAGTGGGGATAAGACTGGTCAATTGGCTAGGTTCAGTGGCTCGGCCTGTAATCCCAGCACTTTGGGAGGCTGAGGCGAGTGGATTGCCTGAGCCCATGGGTTCGAAACCAGCCTGGGCAACTTGGTGAGACCTTGTCTCTACAATAAAATCAAAAAATTAGCCAGGCGTGGTAGCATGTGCCTGTAGTTCTGGCTACTTGGAAGGCTGAGGTGGAAGGATTGCCAGAGCCCAGCAGGTTGATTAAAAATTAGCCAGGTGTGGTGGTATGCACCTGTAGTCCCAGCTACTTGAGGGACTGATGTGGAAAGATCATTTGAGCTCAGGAAATCAAGGCTATAGAGGTTGGGTGACAGAGTGAGACCCTGTCTCAAAAAAAATTGTAGTAGCGTGCACCTGTAGTTCTGGCTACTTGAAAGGTTGAAGTGGAAGGATCAACGGAGCTCAGCAGATCGACGCTGGGGTTGCTGTGAGTATGCCACTGCACTCCAGCCTGGGCAACAGAGTGAGACTCCAACTCAAAAAGAAAAACTGTCAGTCTAAGAGGAGACGGCAGGTTGAAGGACCTGCCTCTCAGCTAGACCTCAGGATTGTAAGCCGAGGTGATATTAATTTAACTGTGACCTCCCCACTCTTGCTGAAGAGCACATCCCAGAGCCGGTCATTGCTAATGCCAATGGCTGATTCTTGTGATATTGAACAAGGCTCCTCTCCCATTCACTCCTCAAATTCTCCATTTCTACAGGTGAGAGTTGAGAATATGACCCTGAGGGACCCTGCCCTTAAACTCGGCACTGCACCTATGTGAGCCTGCCTCTGGCCCTCCCACTTTCATGCCTGAAACCCAGGCTCTGCCTGGAGCTATATCTCTCCTCTCTCCCACAGAGCAGAGCATGGGGGCTTGGGCTTTGGCTCCAGGTGGAGGAACTGCAGGAGCAAAGGCCCAACTCACACTTTCCCCAGATTCCCGGAGCCAGGCACCTGCAGCTCTATTCCCCTGCCCCTGGGAGAGAGGGCGGAGGGACACCACTTCCCCTCCCTGGGCACTGGGCACTCAGGTGGTCTCTTCATTGTCCCTTTGGCAGTCTTCTTCATTTTCCCTTTGGCAACCCGGGCAGGGAGTCTGGGTGTGGGCTTTCTGCATTTCAGATTATTTCCCTGAGTCTTGTGCTCAGTAGTGGCATTTCTGGGGCAAACACCTGTGCTCCATTTTTCCAAACTGGCTTCTGAAAGGAAAGCAGTATTGTCTTTTACATTTGGCTATTATTGCTGCTGATTTAGAGAGGCCACATGTTGGCAGTGCCAGGCACATGTCAGAGACCCAGAAAAGCATGGAGGGCTGAATCATTCCTCACTCTGAAACCCTGCCCAGGGCCAGGCAGCTCCAGCCATGGCTGCCCCTGCCTGGGAGGTGTGCTGACATACCTGATAATCTGGCAGCTCTAATTGCAGTAAGAGTAATAATAATAACACACAGGCATGGCCCTTGCTCTGGGCCAGGATGTTCTGCAGGCTTTACATGATAAAACTCATGGAGTCCTTACAACAGCTCTTGGAGGAAGTGCTAGATAACCCCCCCATGGGCAGATAAGTAAGCCAAGACAGAGAGCAGTGAAGCCATATGTCAAGAGGGGGCCATGCTAGGGCCTGGACACAGGTCTGGTTGACTTGAGCATTTCTGCTTTCAACTACACCACTCCTGAGAGATCGGGACCTCTGGGCTTTTGATACCCTCCTAACCCATACATCAGTTAGGCTTCCACCTGTGCCAACCCCAGGAAAACAGTGCATCATGGGAAGGAGCCTGGAGCCCCCTTTCTGAAGGACTGTGTTGCACCTGTGGGTTACCTGGGCCAGGTAGGGTAAGTGGAAGAGCAGAGCTGGCAACAGCTCGGGAGGTTTGGGAAGGAGTGTTGAGTCAGGGCTCTACTCCTCAAGTGTGCAGGCTGGAGGGGTAGAGAGTCAGGGACACCCAATTCTAACAGGTAAGGCTGACTGGGAGGCTTCTCAGTAGAGATGAACCTCTTGCTGTCCTACTTCCAACTTTGTGCATACTTTTCCTCCTCCTGGAATACTCTTCATCACCCACCACCCCCTTCAACTGGCTACCTCTGTCTGCTCCTTCCCTGAGTTTAGCTCACATGTCTCCTTCTCTAGGAAACCTTCATTCACTTTATCCTCCAGCAGGGGTTCTGGCTCCCATGCCCTCTGATCAGCCTTGCTCCTGGAGTTCCAGCTGAGCATCATCAGCCCCTCTGGTCATATGTCTGAGGCACCTCTGGGAACTGGCCTAGCTCTGAGTTTCAGACCTGCAACACACACAGGTGTTGCATAGTTCTCTGGAGTACTTGTTTCACTGCATCCCCTCACCTGTCCAGCATCACTGACTCTGCACCTGCCCAGGCCTTTGGTGATACTGAGGATGTAGGGCTGGGCATCTCTGCTCCTTTGACTGGATCTCCTGCCTCTGTAGCCCTGTTCTCACTGCCCCGGTGCCCACCATGATTGCCTGCTCTCCCCCGTGCCAAGTTCTAGCCAGAGAAGGGTCTGGCAGCTCCTGTTTATAAATATCTGCCGCTGCCACAGCTAAGTGGAGGGGTCTGGAGGCCACGCTAATTGATTAATTAAACCCTCTCGGTTAATTAGCTTCATCCCTCCAGGGAAAAAATTCTAGAGCTGGAGCCAAAGCCTCCTCTGTGCTGGGGGAGGGTTTCATTAGCCTGGGTCAGGCTGAGCCTGATGCCACTGCTGATGGCAGTGGGGGCCCAGAGGAGAGCAGCTCTGGGCACTGGGAGCCAGCAGGCCACCTAGGGTGGGGAGGAGTCTCCAGCTTCAGTCTGGACCAGCCACTTCTGACCACCCTCACCCTGAGCCCCAGAAGCCAGAGACAGTTGAACCTGGAGGAAGAGGGAAAATGAGCACTCAAGGGGACAGGACTTGTGGGAGTAAAAGGGTGGAGGCTGAATCTGGGAAGATAAAACGTTCTTTACTGTGGCCAGTGTTCCTGCCCAGGGGCTGAGGTAGGATCTAGACAGGTGCTCTTACCCTAGCTGCCATGCTGCAGGGAGGACCTTGAATGCCAGCACAAGAGCTTGGACTTTCTCTGAATGTACATGGCAGGATTGAAGTTAGAGTGGGACCCAATCAGGCCTGGGGTTGGAAATACCTCAGACGGACAGCTGCTCATAGAAGAATGGATTGGAGGGGCAGGGGAGGAGTGGCAGGTGTGCAGAAGGTGACCAGATGTCCAGAGAGAGTGGAGGTGCGTCAGGTCTGGGGACAGGTGGGGAGGGTGGGCAGGGGTCTAGTCTGGGCATCAGCAGACAAGCTTGTGCTATGTGGCTTAGGGCCACCCAATTCCCTTCTCTGGTCCTCTCTCCCTCCATCTACAAGGTGCCAGGGTTGGGGAGTGGGGGTGGGGAGGAGAAGTTCCTGAAGCCGCAACCTTGGGATGTCACTGGCATGTTTCCTTGCCCCATGATAAAGTACCTTCTTTAACCCCCTCCCTCAGCTCTCCATGGTACTTGCAGGCATTCTGCCAAGCAGGGTTAACATGTATGTAAAGAGCTGAGCCCAGCACCCAGCGTTGGATGAGTGCCCCATTCATGATCTGTGGTACCAAGATTCCAAACTGTAGGAGCTCACGGGAGAGGGGGGACACTGTGGTGAGATGGGATACCTGTGCCTGAGCTGGCCCTGGGGGGCGACCTGGACTTGGGTAGGAGGCTGAGAGCCCAGGACACCCCAGCCGGCCACAGGCAGCAGGCAGGGCTGCAGCCTTGGCATGAAGCCCGCTCGAGGCCAGTCCTCCAGCTCCCTGAGTGGTTGCCCAAGTGGGAACAATGACCCTTTCAGGTCACGCCTCCTCCAGTCACAGCAACTTTGGCGCCGCAGGACAAAGGGGCTGTTTCATCATTGTTGGGCTGGATCAACAGCCCGCCGCCTGAGCCCTGCTGCCCCCACCCAGCCCAGGCCCAGGAGGGAGGCTGCCTGCCCAGCCCGGCTGGAGCCCGGGACAGTCTCCCCTCCTGGCCCAGGAACATTCGTCCCAGAGACCCTCCTCACTTCCCTCACCTTTGCCTTGTGGGCTCAGTGTTGGCCTGCTATGAGGACGACCAGCTCTGCTGCTGCTTTCCCCTCCCCAAGCCTTGATCTCCCTGTGTGTGGGATGGGGGTAGGGGAGATGGGTCCCCAGCCTCCATCCTGTGACCCTCAGGGGTAAGACTTTCCACTTGTGCTCTCTGCCCCTGGCCTCTGAGAAGGAGCACTTAGATGGGGTGGGACAACACCTTCTTGGGGAGGGGTCCCTGGCCCAAGAGGAGAGAAAAGCAGAAGAGGCCTTGTGGTCTGAGTCCTTGCCAGGCCCCTGCCCAACCTTCTGTTCCCAGTGGCTTTCCATGATGTGAGCTAGCCTAAGGCCATCTTTGCTTACTCTTGGGTTAGCCTCTGCCCTCCCTGAGTACTGAGTTATACAAAGGCCCGGGGGGGCAGCCAGGATTCTACCTGGGTAGACTCTCTTCCCCATGCCCAGCCTTGCCTCCTACCTCCTGCCTCCTGCCTCCTTTTGTTAGGAACAGGAGATTTGGGACCCTCCCTTCTCCATCTGGTCAGAGTTTACTGGGGCCTCCTAAAGGAGAGATGGGTGGGAGGCCTTGCCTTGCTCTTGATGAAGAGGGCCCAGTCTGGGGACCAATACAGAAACTGCATCTCTCACCCCCCCCCATGGTCAGAACTGAGTCAGGAAAAATGCCTGAGGATCCAGCCATCAGGGTCTCAAGTCACCCTCAGAAACTGTGGGATAGGCTGCTGACCTATGGCCGGTGCCCACAACCTTGGGCCTGCAGACAGCTGTGGTATTAGAACTCACCATCCAGTGGTGGGCAAGGAGGCTCAATTTGCTGGGGCCCACCAGAGGAGCAGGGATGCAGATGACACTGTGGAGCTGGTGGGTCTGTGGGTTCACCCTGGCCCATCTGCCCAGCATAAGCTATTCAAGCACCCTGTTCCTGAGAAAGTCCTGCCCCTCTGGCCTTGGATCACCCCTTCTGCTTAACCAGGACCTAGATTCTACCCTGGTGGGCTCTTTCAAACCCAAGACCCCAAGGGTGGACCGAATTGGAAGGGTGGTCTCCTGATGTTGGGGAGGGGGAAGCCAGGGACACCTGGATTCCACAGTCATCTCCATTTTATAGAGAAGAACCCTGAGGCTCAGAAAGGTAAAGTGGCCATCTAAACCACCCACAGGTGAAGGGGCAGAGCAGAGACTCAACAACTGAGTTAGGAGGGAGTGGGACTCTGGGGCTGGTCACCACTGGGGCCTGGTCTCAGAGTGAACCACTGAGGTGCTGGGCAGTAGGCTACTGTGGGGGTATGGGAGCACTGCAGGGCGGCCAGGCTCGCTCTGCAGTCCCCACAGCTGCCCTTCCCCATACCTGTGGCCCCTGTCAGGCCTGATGACACCACACACACATTGCCTATTTGCCCTGCCTCACTTCCTCTGACTAAGACTAAAGAATCACCCTTTCCGGGGACTACAGCTCTGGCACCCATTGGCAGAAAATGCCCAGCCCAACCTCCCCAAAGCCTGCCTGCCCTGGCACCCCTTGTCTGGGCTCTTTGACTGGGGCTCCCAGGAACACAGGGTGGGGATGGGGCTGCTGCCTAGGAGTACTAGGCTCAGCCTGGGCCAACACCAGGCAGTCTGGGGTCAGAAGTAGGCGTTCTCCCACCCAAACCTAGCCAAGGACCCCTTGTACCCTGGCTGTCAGTCTTGCTGACACCTTTGCCTCAGAAACTTTGGTGCCAAAGCCCTCTCCCAGCTTAGTTATGTCCCCAGCAGAAGGGCAAGGCCTGGGCTCTGAACCCAGTTTCAACCTGTTTAAATTTCATGGTAGCCTCTAGAACTGTGTCCATCCAAGGAGCAGAGAGGTTGAGAGTGCCCCAGGATGCCTGGGAGAGAGCTGGTTACCTGGCCTGATGACACTGGGGGCTGCCCCCGCTAGGATCCTTGGATGATCTACTACAGCCACCATCAGGGAGAAGTGGGAGATGGGAATGGGGCTTCAGGCAGTTTCTGGATCCAGGGCAGGACCAGAGTGCCAACACAGCCCATCTCCAGCCTCTGTACCAGGCTTAGGCCCAGCTGTGGTCAGCACCTGCCTGGGCTGGGCTGTATTAGGCAGAGGAGACTACTGAGGCCTGAGGGTGAGGTGCGGCTAGCCTGAGTGTTCCTCAGCAGGGCCAGCAGACAGAGGCTCTGGATTCTGGCTCTAGCCCTGCTCTTGAAGAGCTGTAGGCCTATAGCCAGGACCTTGCCCTTTCTGGGCCTCATCTCCCATCTGCACACTGGCTGGACTCCTGTCAGGGGCTGCTCCTAGTTCAGACACTCTGAGTTCTTTTATAGTGTCTGCTAGGCCAAACATATCAGTATCCATTAGCTAGCAGGCCTCCAACCATCACCCCACCTGTCTTGAAAGTTTCTGGAAGGAGATCCCACTCTGTCCGCAGGCTCTGCCCTCCTGTGAAGGGTCTCTCTGAGAACGTTACAATGATGCTCTGATGGCAGGGCCAACCAGCTGTGATAGGTGTCAGGGTCCTCTGAGAGGTGGGGAGATCTAGCCTTCAAGTTACCTGGGAGCATTTTTGCCACTCAGATGATAAAACACTGGGGGTGCTAAAAGTGTAGCCCTGGGGTGGTGGACCTGGGACAAGCGGAAAGCCCACTGCATCCCAATTCCCTTCCTCCCTGCTTTCCCTAGCCCAGCAGACTCTAACACTGAATCTCCTGGGTACCTCTTTCTGTATAGGTATGCACACCACTGCCACTCCAGGTCACACTGTGTGATCCAGGGCCAGCCTTTCCCTCTCTGGGCCTCAGCTGCCACCTCTGCACCATGAGTGCATGCTCTCCTCAAAAGCTATGGTCAGGACCAGAGATCTCTGGTGAACCAAAGCTCTGGAAACTGCCGAGCCAGGTGGGCAGCATATATGGCTGTGTCCCTGTGGGGTGTCTGCGGCAGAGCTCAGAGTCTGGCTTAGAGTCAGACTGGCTTGTGTCCCACCTTTAGAAGATCTCAGCTATGTGCCCCCTGGTTAGGGCACTTCCTCTCTCTGAGTCTCATTTAAATGGGGATAATAAAGGGAACTGTCTCATCAGGGGAACTTGTCTGAGCACCAGGCCCCAAGGAATGAGAGCAGCTGGTATTGGGTTGTGGCTGCTGGGTTGGGGGTGGGAGCAGTAGCTCTCAGACACCCTCAGCATCCCTGACTCTGGGTTGGGGTGGATTCTCAAGGCCTCACCCTGCTTGGGAAGAGACCTGGGGATGTGCCTTCAGGGACTGTCCAAGCAGCCACACTGTGGAGTGTGCCCCAGCTGGAGGACAGAAGGACTGAAAATGCTGTCTTGAAGTTGGGGGACACTGTATGGTGACCCTGCAAGCAGGTGGGAGGAGCAGGGTGCTGGGATACTCTACCCTGGGGCAGGGTCTCAGGGGACAGAGAGGGCAAAGGGGTCAAGTTCTAAAGACAGGTGGTCTCAGGCATCTCCCTTCTGACAGCAGGGCTCTTTGAACACCACAGTCTGAGCCTGACTGAGCTGGAGGAGTCCTGGGCCTACAGCCAGTGACCAGCGGGCTTAGCCAGCTTCTTCTCCCAGAACTCTCTTTCCCGGGTACCTAGGGCAGGCAGTAACCAGTGCTCCAAGTTATAGACACAAGCACTCCAAGCTCTTCCATGAGGCTCCCACTTTACTATGGAAACTGAGGCCTAAGAAGTAACTTGGGGTGTGAGGGAGGGGACCTCAAAGCCCCAGTCCTTGATTGGGTAGGAGGGATGGAATGAGGGTGCTTTGTCTTGGAGTGAAGCCCAGCCCCAGAGAGGCATAGGGACAAGGCTACCCCCATGTACTAACTCCTTCCTGTCTCCAGCTGGCTGCTTCCTGCGTGGGCTGGCATTGCATCTTTCAGGAAGCTACCCAGCCCTAGATTGAGCTAAAGGTCTTCGCTGTGCCCACCACCCTACCCACCCAGTGCTATGTGGGTTTGTTTATCTGTGGAAACCCCTGCAAGACTCCATAAGGGCACCCACTCCTGTGTTCCCACAGAGGAGCAAGTGAAGTGACCGAAGCCCAGGGAAGAGGCCGGTGAGGCTGTGGTACAGGCCCTGACATCACTGCAGGTAGGTGTTCTTCTCCTTGGAGGACTCAGACGGCCTTGTCCCAGGCCACAGGTGTCACTGAGCTTCCAGAGTGGGGGTGGGGTGGCTTTTCTCACCAACTCTCCACCTGCCAAAGGCATAGGATCTGGAGATACTTTCAGGAAGCCATTTGACAACTTGAACCAAAAGGCCTAAAAAGATGCATAACCTTCAACCCAGCCATCTCATTCCTGGATATCTACCCTAAGAAAACCACCACTTGAAGGAATGGAGAAGTGAGGAACCACTAGGTTGCTCTGTGATCTTTGGCTCACCCTGGCCCTGACAGTTGTTGTCCAGTCTTTCTTAATGGGATTGTCCCCCCCCATAAGATCATGACCACCGTCCTCCCACAAGGAATGCTGCCCACTGTGTCCAGGCCACCTCTCGGGCCTGTATCCCATACTCATGGCCCTTACCTGTCCATGTTCCACCTCTCAGGGACTCAGGGCTCAGTCTCTTGCTTCCTCCTTGGTCATCCTCTAGCCTCAACACAGCACAGCCTGGGATGCTTGGACCCAGATGAGGGCCTCTTGTCCCCTTCCTGTCTAGGAAGGTTAGAGGGCTGGACAGGCCCTCAGGGAGTCATTTGTCCTCTCCCTGCCTCTGGTCTTTGCTGCCTACAAACTCTGTTTTTCCAGCAGAAAATGAGTAGAACTTGTGATCCATGTGCTCCATATGAGTTCAAGAGACAGAAACGCACACTGCTGAGCAAGGTGTGCAGCAGTGACAAGGCACTTAACCCATTCAGCACCATGCAACACATCAAGGAGTCCAAGATGTCATCCTTGCTTCCTGGGAGTTCACAGGCTGACTCAGGGAAGGGGAAACTATGTTATTTAGCTTTTCCTGTGTACCATGCTCTGTTCTAGGCACCATATCACCTTATTTCATCCTCCTGGGAAGGGATTATTTTCCCCATCTTTCAGGCAATGCAACTGAGGCGTACAGGGAGGTTAAGGCGCCAAGCCAAGAAGCTCCACTGGAATCCCTCAGGCAGTGGAAAGAGAGCCTTGGAAGGCATGAGAGGAGGGAGAGGAGAGTAGACCAGGTGGGGGGTCGCTTCGGGACTCACAGCATCTGTCCTCCTGAGACCCTGCAGGGTCACTCCTTGTGGTGCTATCACGGGTGTGCGGGGTACAGGGGTGTCTGCTCTGGCCTGTCTCAGTCACACAGGCCTGGGCCCTGGCTTCTCTTCCACAACCTCTGCTGCAGCCTCAGGATGTGCCTGGAATTCCAAAGCTGAGCTGCAGAGTCCATCTGCCCAGAGCCCAGCCAGCTCCAGGCAAGGCCGGGCTTGTCTTGGCACTGCACGTGCTGCAGCAACATCTGCTCTAGCCTTGGGGATCCCCACACGGGGGAAAGAGGAGTGAATTAAGCTACAGCCACCTGCTCCTGCCCTTACCTCACCTGCTCCAGGACCTGAGAGAGTGATGCTGGGGGCATGGAGGCTCCTGCAGAGCACTTGGTCCCTGTCTGCAAACTGGCAGCTGTCTAGCCACCCACCTAGGCTCAGAGCCCTACCCACAGGACTGAATGCAGAGCCAGGCAGACATGCCTGAGTCTTCTCCCCTGGTGTCCCGTGGGCTCAGACATCCTGTGATGCAGTGCAGACAGCCCCATGCAAAACTGGCTGCCACCGAGGGCCACAGGTGCTTTCTTTTTTTTTTTTGAGTTGGAGTCTCACTCTGTCACCCAGACTGGAGTGCAATGATATGCTCCCGGCTAATGCAGTCTTGACCTGCCGGGCTCTGGTGATCCTTCTGTCTCAGCCTTCCAAGTAGCCGGAACTACAGGCACACACTACCACGCCCTGCTAATTTTTGATTTATTGTAGAGATGAGGTCTCGCCAAGTTGCCCGGGTAGGTCTCGAACCCGTGAGCTCTGGCAATCCACTCGTCTCAGCTTCCCAAAGAGCTGGGATTACAGGCTGAGCCACCGAGCCTGGCCTACGGGTGCTTTCCATGTGGGCTGAGCAGGTCACTGCAGTGAAGCTGAGTCTGTAGGTGCAGGACAACCCGGGTTGGATATCTACGGCTCTGTGACCTTGGGCACATTGCTAACCCTACTAAGCCCCAGATTCCACTTTAGGAAAAAGAGGAGTGTCAGACCAGACCCTCAGGATTTAGGTAAGGCAGTGCAGAACCTGGCATGATCACGAGAGGACTTTTCCATTTCATGTGGCCTGGCTCTGTGTGGGCCCTGCACG
The DNA here is from genome assembly GCF_000164805.1 of Carlito syrichta. NCBI lineage: Eukaryota > Metazoa > Chordata > Mammalia > Primates > Tarsiidae > Carlito > Carlito syrichta. The sequence goes on along the minus strand of NW_007247225.1, from coordinate 325,062 downwards.
AAGCCTTTTGTATGCACAACCTCAATGCATATTCACAAAAATCCCACAGATGCACCTATTCTCCACATACATGTGGCATTCTCCACAACTAACAGATGGAGAATCTGAGACTCAGCAAGACTGAGACACACCCTGTTGACAGGAAGGAGTGATGGAGTGAGGGAATGTGCCTTTCGGGGCCAGCCTGTTGCAGCTATAGGCCAGGGGCAGGAATGAGGTGTGTGACTGAACGGCATTATGTATCATGTGTGTGGCTAGTGGCACTGAGGGCTCGTCCTCGGGACCTCTCAGAGGTGACGAGGAGGTGGGAGCAAGCAGGAGAAAAGACAGGAAGGAAGAGGAGCTGCTGCGGAGGGCAAAACCAAGTCCCCCAGACTACCACGGTCTGGGCCAACCTGGGAGCCCACACTAGGACTCCACCCTGGACCTGGACTTGGCCCACCTCCGATCCCGTCATCCCAGCCAGGTGAGCAGGGAGGCCCAGCAGAGAAACTCTAAGGGTCCCCATGGGGGTCTGTGTGTGTGCCGGTATGCCCGCATGGGGTGAGGCACGGTCCTGGGCTTTGTCTATGGGTGCCCCCCAGTGGGTGTGTAGTAGGATGTCCCATCTGTCCTCCCCAGACCACCCAGTCTTCACATCTATGACATATGTGTTACATAGATGGGATTGCTCCATCTCAGCTGCAATGCCTTTCCCCCACAATGAGCTTGGATTGCTCTCTGTGCCTGCTTCTACATTTGCCTCACTGGGGTCCTTGCACGGACCTGACTGGTGGACATTTCAGGTCTCCTAGGGACCCATCATTAAGGATTCTGCTGTTACAGACCCTCTGTGTGTGCTCTGAGCAGTGAGATAGTCAGGGAGAATATCTTGGTCGCTCTGAGCTTGTGCACACATGCATGAGGGTTATTGGTGCTCTGTGACTCTGGGTAAGGGATTCCACTCCTTTGGGCCCTAGCCCCTGTAAAATGGGTGTTAATAATTGTACAAACCTCCTATGATCATGAGAATTAAATTGAATGAGAGAGTGCCAGGAAGCTGAGCTCAGCCCAGTGTCTGGAGCAGAGCAAGAGCAGAGTGGTGCCATTCCCCAGGCTCCTTTTATTGTCAATATTATTGTCCTATGCCTGGTCTGTCCCCTGAGGTGCTGGGCCAGCTCCATTTGCGATCCTACAGCCAGCAATGCCCCACCCACTTATACAACCACCAGGGTCCTAAGGGTGGGAACTTTTCTGAGAAAAGGGCCTGGGTCTGGTCTCTGGTTCAGGAGGCAGCCAAGCCTGAGGATTGGAGGCTAGTATTTCCTGCTGAGGTGACTCAACTGGTGTCATACAGCAAAAACCCCTTCCACACCCTCAGGTTCCAATGAATCCAGCCTTGGGTGGAGGTTGAGGACCCAATCAGATCAAGGAAGGACCCCTCCAGGTATGGCAGCCTCCCAGGGGGCTAGGGTTGTGGGTTTGGCATGCATCCCACAAAACCTGTGGGCTCCTTTCTGCAGGACTATCATGTTCACTGACTCCCTCCTTAGGTCCTAGTTCTCTTACCTGCAATTCAGACACCTGTCCCTTTCCAGCATGGCCCAGGCTAAAGAGAACCCAGAACCTCCCCTCCTTGAAGGTGATCATGGGCTGAAAGGCCCCAGGCCTCTCAAAGGACCCTGGTCCCCCTACTGCCTGTCAGATGAATTCCAAGGCTTCTCAGGATGCCCCCTCCCACCATTCATGTGGAAAATACTTTCCAGAAAAGTCCCTAGCTGCTTCTGGGTCAAGTTAACGCCTTGGACACTGGGGCAGAGAGGAAAGTCAGGGTTCATCTCCAAGATTGCCCCTGGGTCCCTCAGTCTGGCCTCCTCCAATACCTGAACAAACCAGCACTTAGAGACCCAGATGGTGAGGGCTACAGAAGGCTCTACCATAGGGCAATGGTGAGCCTGGCTCCCAGCCCAAAAGGGTCTCTTCAATCCTTCTTCATCACCCTCTTCCTCCCTGTCTCTGCAGTCCAAGGCCTGGGCTCTTCTTGGTTCCCAAAGGTAGCACTGTCTTTTTTGATAGGCTCTCCTGAGGATCACAGATGATGAACAGATGTGTCCTAGAGAGTTGTCAGGACTAGTGTATGAGGGCCCAGAGATGGGCCTAACCAACTCCAGGGCCTCACAAAGGGTAAAGTTTGTCATTATTTATTCTTATTTCTTTGCTCAATATTGATTAATTTGTTCAGAAAGATTGACTGAACCTTACTGACTGCCAAGGTGGGAAGGTGAAATGGGCAGATCAGCCAAGGGACCTTCTGACAATTTGGGGGTGACAACTTTTAGCTGGATGGATGGGTCCTGGGGCTGTTCTCTGCCCAGTTTGTTCTGGCCTCTGCTGGGTGCTCAGGGCTCCTCTGGTCAGATAGTGCTATTCAGTGGCCAGCTCAGGCTCTGAATGCAGTTCTGAGAGGCCTGCCTTCAGACCTCACTTTGGCCACTTCCTGGTGGTGTGGCTTTGGGCAGGTAATCTCACCTCTCTGCACACTGTCTCCATCTGGAAAAGGAGAACAAAGCAGTGTCTGGTCTTCATGGTAGTGGGAACAGAACAGAGGCCATGCATGGCAGACATGTGAGGACAACACATAGGTGCCCAGTAATGCAGCACTATGTGGATTCCTCCCCTCCCTGTTCAGGAGAGCTGAGGGCGGGGTCAGGGCCCTGTGCGTGCTCCCTTTAGCAAGAACCGACCAAAGCCACTCCTACGCCTCAGTAAATAGGTGTCTGTAAGCAGGTGAGGCAGAACCAACGGAGCCTTACCATGGCACAGAATACAAAGAGGAAAGCACTCCATTCCAACTGGAGGTCCAGTAACCTTTCACGGAAGGGCTTCGTGTTTTTCCATGAGGTGTGGCAACCAGATGTCTGTGGCCAGCAGGCATGGGAGGCAAAGTGGCCTAAGAGTGGGGGCATGAGCTTTCCATGCCCTCTGAGTGACCCCAGGTTATCTCCTCCAGACAGCTCCTTCCGCCAACTCTGCCCTCTGGCTACTGCTTATCTCCCTGATAAATGGCCCCACTGTCCTGACAAAGGCAAGAGCGGTCTGTGTCCTTCAGAGCCCTCCCTGCCTGGGCAGGGCACAGCTGGATGAAGACTTGGGCCTAGGCATATCAGCATGGCCACTGAAGATCCCAGACCACTGACCCAAGGGTCTTGCCAGGTGGGGACAGGGGCTCTGGCCCCAGGGAAGCTGACTGTCTGGCTGCCAGTCATCTTCCTGGGACTCTGTCTAAAGTGAGAGACTGGTGCTGCCTTGGGGAGTATGAGGGGAAGGCAAAGCCTTATTCTCACAGAGCAGTTACTGTTTCCCCCCATAGTATTCCCATTCACGCACACCCCTCACCCAGTGTGCATACATTACAAAGTCTTTGGTCATCAGGACACACTGATCCGTGACCTGGCGTCAGGGGGAACTGCTTTGAGCTGTGACCCATACACAACTCCTAGCTGCTCCCGAACCAGCCAATTCCAGTGACACTGGAGCTGGCTCAGGATGGATATATTTTATGATCCAGTGTAATCATCTTTGCAACATCCTCAGCATGAGGGTATGGATATGCATTTTCAATGTTATCGGCCTGACCTTACATTTCTATGAATAGAAACAACTGTGGTTTTTATAGTGATTTACTCGGCGCTCACCATATATTGATTTAGCACGTGCTTTAACCTTATCCTGGGGCTGAGGTGATGGGATATAGCAGTGACCAAGAAAACACAGCCTGCTTATTGTAGTGTGACAGACACCAATCGAATAAGCACACAGTTCAGAATCTAAGTGCAGAAACCCTTAGAGTTGTGGGGAGCAGAGATAGGGGCTACAGGAGCAGACACCACGGGACCTGACATATTCTGGTGGCTGGGAATGCTGCCCTGGGAAAGGACTGGCATCTGAAGAGTAAGTAGGAGTTAGTAGGTAAAAAGGACAGAGAACATGCTCCAGGCAGAGAGAAAAACTTGGGCAAGTGCCAGATGGCCAGGGAGACCTTAAAAACCTGTGAGCATTCAGTGCACTTGGAGAGTAGGGAGGGAGAAGTTCTGGGGAGGAGGTTGGAAGGTGGGTGGGAGGGATCAGAGAGCATGCAGGGCCTGTGGGCAGGCCAAGCAGAAGGAGGAGGCCAGGGGTGATTTCAAGAGGTCCTTCTCTGGCTGCTGGGTAGAAGATAGATTCTAGAGAATTTTGCTCCCCAAATCTGGAGTTGATTTTTCTGGTATGGCCAGGGATGCAAGTTTTTTTTTTTTTTTTTTTTGTAGTTGGAGTCTCACTCTGTTGCCCAGACTGGAGTGCAGTGGCTACCGGCCACCACAACCTCGACCTGCTGGGCTCCGGCAATCCTTCCGCCTCAGCCTTCCAAGTAGCCGGAACTATAGGCGCACGCTACCACACCCGGCTAATTTTTTGATTTATTGTAGAGATGAGGTCTCGTCATGTTGCCCAGGCAGGTCTCGAACCCGTGGGCTTAGGCAATCCACTCACCTCAGCCTCCCAAAGCGCGGGATTACAGGCTGAGCCACCGAGCCCGGCAGGGATGCAAGTTTTTATTGGTTCTTGTTGCCTCCCTCATGCCTCTCCAGACCTTGAACTCCTGAGGACAGGGGCTGAGTCTATGTCTAATTCACTTCTCAGGGTCCAGTGTCCATCCCAGGACCAGACACATCACAGGCTGAACAGATGCATGCTGGGTGAGGCAGTTCACGGATCAGGTGCCCACCTGTCTGTTTGTTGATGCCTATGGAGCTATCTGGCCCTGCCTCTACCCACTAGCTGTGTCCTCAGTTTGGCCAGGCCGGGCTGGGCCAGGCCAGGCAGGATGTGCAGGATAACAGGACAGGCATCCAGGAAGCAGACTCTGTACCTCTCCTCACGCTCACAGGCTGGCTGCCAGCACGGGAGGCTCTGGCTTGGAAACCCCCAGCCATTAGGGACAGAATTGCAGGGACCCTCCAACCAGGACAGATCAGATTGTCAGCCAGTATCATGTGGCCTGCAGAGCCCAGGGCCCTGCCCATGGAGTCCATTCTGGCCCAGCTTCCACTTAGGCAGAGGAAGTGAAGACAAAAATCTTGGGTGTGGGGGATAGGTAGAAACTGTAGAGAGCCTTGACTAGGAGCTTGAGGGGAGCAGCACCCCACTCAGGAAAGTCTGCCCAACAACTGCAGCTGGGCAAATTCACCAAAAGTGTTGGTGAGCAGTGAGCTTTCTGTCTTAGGAGGTGTGCAAGTAAGATCAGAAGCTGGAGGAAGTCCCAGTTCCTCTCTTCTACCATGCTGGAAGAATCCCCCAGCAAGCATCCTCTGCCCCATTTGAGCCCTAAGAGCCATCCCCCTCTTGCCCTTGGAGATAGTCACTGGCAGTCAGGATTATGTGGCCTTGTGCAGGTCCCTCCCCTCCCCAGCTCCCTAGTCTCTTCCATAACATAGGAGTGGGCGAGCTCAGGGAAGTGTTTTCCTTTTCTCTGCACTCAGCCCCAAACAATAATTGCATTTATTCTCAACATCTATAATAATTTTCTTCTCAAACAAAAACACAAAAAGTCTCAAACCAATTAGCAAAAACAAAGGAAACTACCTTCATTTCAGGACACAAGAAATAAAATTATTGTCTCTTGCTTTTCTTGAAGTAAATGTAATGATTTCTCCAAAGGTCTGAGGCCATAGGGGAAAGGCCTAAGGGAGGCCTGTGGAGAGATCCCAGGGAGCCCTCAGGGTCGAGCACTGGGGCCAGCCTCTTCTTCACCTGCCATCCCACCCCCCCAGCCGCTTACAGGTCTCTTCCCCTCTTCCTGATGAACTTCAGTTCTCTCCACACAGCTGACTGACAAGTCCCCTCCACTTTGTCCAACCCCTTACTCTCTGTGCTCTCGGCATTTATGTTTTATGCTCTTTCCTCCTAGAATTGTCTTTCCCTCTCTTCCCCTGGCTAAGGGCACATTCATCCTTTAGGTCTCAGTTTACACACGTCTTCCTCCAGAAAACCTTCCCTAACTTCACCAGGTATTCCCCTTGCCACAAGCCTGCTCACTGTGTCATGTACCTGCTTGGTCACGTGTCTTGTTACCGAACTGTCCCAGGACCCAGCACAGTACCTGGCACAGAGAATGTACCCAGAAAGTGTTCATTATAGGCCGGGCGCGGTGGCTCTTGCCTATAATGCCAACACTTTGGGAGGCTTAGGCAAGAGGATTGCTTGAGCCCACGGGTTCAAGACCAGCCTGGGCAACATGGCGAGACCTCGTCTCTACAATAAATCCAAATATTAGCTGGGTGTGATGGTGTGTGCCTGTGGTTCCAGCTACTTGAAAGGCTGATGCAGAAGGATCACCTAAGTCCAGCAGGTCGAGGCTGCTGTGGCTGTGAGCGTGTCACTGCACTCTAGCCTGGGTGATATAGTGAGACTCCGACTCAAAAAACAAACAAATAAACACACATTGAAAGTGTTCATTAAGTGATGAATGAATGAACCCCCCACATTCCTTCAGAACTCTGGGGTGACTTTGACTGGATGTCCTGGCTCTAAGTTCATTGTCAGGGTACGGACTTGCCCTGAACCCTGGATGCTGGTCTGGGGTCTGGGCGCTGGAGATCCCTACACTGAGGCGGGGAGGGTGTGTGTGTGCCCAGAATTCTTTTCTAATGTGGTCCTGTTATCTGGGAACAGACCAACTGAGGGCCCTTCGAACAGGAAGCAGGAAGGAGAGCTGAACCTGTGTTCTCCCACCCAATCTCCAGTTTGGAGGAAATGCAGCCTATAATTTGGAAGGTGAATTCGGTCTGGGGTTAGGAGAGATCTCTTTGTGTGCTGAATGATGCTAATCTCTCCCAGGGAGGAAGCATTCCCTCCCTGGGGACCTGGGGCTCTGCTCTCAGTCCCAGGTCACACCCCTTCAGGGTCCCCAAGGCCTGAGCTGGGGCCTCTAGATATTCAGACAGGCAGTCCTTAGCCAGAGGAGGGAGGGAGGGAGAAACCTGGGGCCCAGACTCCTTAGCCATTGACTATCTAGTCCACTGATTGGAGTCGTAGGCCCCAGACATCAAGAAGAAGCAGTGGAGGGTTTCCAAGAACCAAGGCCACATGGTACACATTGTCCCAGGGTACCCCCAGCCAGAAGGCCATGCCCTTTCAGCTGCTTAGGAGAGATGTGAAGAAATGAGCATTGTAATCATCTGGCCCAGGAAGTGTCACTCTCCAGCAGTCCCAGACCCAGTCCCTGCCACTTGCTGAGCCCAGAAACACTGAGTCACTTAATGCCCCTCCTAGCATGATGGCCGGTGTCATGCTGCTTTACCTCCTCCCCTGTGAAGTCCTCTATGTCCACCAAGCTGGATCAGGACCCTGCCTCCAGGTTCCTGACCTTACAGGTGCCTGGTTGCTTTTCTATTGGGTTATGGGCTCAGTGAGACTGGGTCCTGGTTGTGGTCCCCTGGGTGGCTGAAAGCCCTGTCCAGGGTCTGGCTTGGCAAAGCTAAGGACAATGGACTGGCAGAAAGGCTGCTCCATTCACAACTGCGTGATCTTGGGCCAGGCCTGGCACATTCCTGGGCCTTAGGACGCAGTAGTTCAGTGTTTAATAAATAATTGAACGAATGAATGAATGAATGAGGAGTTGAACAATACAGTCTCCACATCCTTGGAGCTCAAACAACCTAGTTTCTCCCTTCTCATTCTGGCTGCAAGTCTTTGCCTGGGTATGTGTCAGCAAGGACCGGCACTGGCTTTGGCGTGACTGAGGGAGGCAGAACCCCTGGAGATGGTCAGGGTAGACAGGAACTGCAGGGGAGCCAAAAGCTCAGATGGGGTGTCCGTGGGGGGGGACTAGACAGGGTCTCAGGAGGGGAGGGGCAAAAATACTTCAGGGTGAGGAGTGAAAGCACCCACCCCTGGACCTGGTGCTGGGGAGCCCTGTCCCGTCTGGGGCAGTGTACCATCTTGTGCCATACCACCCCAATTCACCCACACCCCAGCGACTTCTCCTGAAACTTCTGCTTAACTCTAACAGTCTGTCACTGGGGCTGGTGATTCACACACTCCGCTCTTCTTTCCTCTTCCCAACTAATTATAGCTCCTGCGTGTTTTTCCCCCTGGAAAAATGTCTTCTTAAAAAAATATATCCCCAAGCTAGCGGTAATTAATTTGGTGAGCATTATTGTGTACAGCTCAGACCGACTCTGAGCTGAGGACAGCAGGTCCCAGGTGTGGGGGTGTCTACTGCCCAGCAGAGGAAGGATGGGCGTGGGATGCAGGGTGCACATGGGGACAAGCAGCAGAGGCTCAGCCCAGCCCCCATCCAGCCCATCGTGACTCTGGGGACCCTGGGGAATAACAGTCACAGTAATAGTAACAGGGACTCCATTTGGCACCACTATGTAGTGGGCACAGTGCCAAATGCCTGCCATGTGCATTGGCATTTAACCCTTTGACACCTGCTAAAGCTGGCCCTGGTGTTGGCCCCACTCTGTAGAAGAGGAAACCGAAGCTCAGAAAATCATCCAGGGTCACGTAGTCATAAGTGGTGTGGGGAAATAAGGGCCTCGTGGTGCTGGGAAGGGGGAGCCTGGTTGGGGACAGCAGTAGCCTCAGCAGAGGGAGGCCTAGGATCATTAGGCTCTTCAAGGGACATGCAAGCACATGATCCTCTGTCCTGTCTTTCCCTCACCTGCCTTTTGGGAATCACAGCAGCTCCTCTGGAACTGGGCCAAAGTTGAGACCACACATGTCTCCTAAGCTCTTCATGGGGCTGGTGAGTGGACATTGGAGCAGGTGTCTGAGCAGGAATCCTGGCCAAGAAGGGAGGGTCCCGGAGTAACAATGACAGAGAGGCTGAAATAATGTGAGGCTGGACTAGAGAGAGACAGAGCTAGAGAGGAGCCAGGGAGTTGCCAGAACAACTGCAGAGACAGAGAGAGGCAGAGGTAGAGACTGAATCAGAGACACAGTTGGGTCTGAGTCCAAGACCGAAGAACAAAGATAAAACAAGACAGAGACACTGAGAAAGGGACTGATTAAAATGGGATGGCCCGAGACTGAGCGGCAGGGACAGCTGAGGTGGGAGAGGTACCCATATTGGTGTGACAGAGGGGCTGATTCTGTCAGAAAACCAGAGGGCTGGGGTATAGGAGAGAGCCTGGAGGGAGGGAGCATTGAGTGGAAAGTGGGAGAAGAAAGCTGGAGGCCTCAATCTTTTGTGCAGTAGGGCTCCACTGGCAGGGGCTCCAGGGAGCCAGGGCTGGCAGGAGCTCTCCAGGCCTGGTTTGGGCATTGGGAACACAGTGCCTCCTTGCCTTTATCAATCTAGTACGACTCCCTAGGAAGCGGCCCCAGGGCAGAGTGCACATGGGCATCAGGGCATTAGGAGAACTGGGGGCAAGTGAGCAGGTAGGAGGTGGCAGCAACCCTAGGGCTTGTCCTGGGAGAGACTACCTGGAATCCAATCTCTGAGGTTGGCCAGTCTCCCTAACTCCAGTGCAGAGGCAAGTTTCTTCCCCAGGGACTGAGGAAAATCCAGGGAGGGTTAGGCCATCTCATTTCCTGGAGGGGGAAGAGAAGTCAGTCTGCGACAACCCCCACCCCATTCCCCACCAGCCATTAGGAAATAAACCCCCTTTGCCAGTTCCCAAGGCCAGGGGCCTGTCCCCCTCAGATTCTCAGATTCCTCTTGCAGGGCCAAGTCTCCTGCATCCTATCTTAGGAGTGTGCTGCCTTCTCCAGACCCCTCCAGACAGGGCCTGCCTCTCCCCTAAGCCCTTCCAGGCCAGGCCAGTGACTGTCTCTTTCCTTACGTCTTCCAGGCCAGGGCAGGACCCTTGCCCCCGCACCCCCAGCACCTCTCTGCTTTGGCAGCCCAGGAGGTGTTGACAGCCTCGCTAATCACAGGCCGACTGCCCTGGCTCCAGCCATTGCCTCCCCCAACTTCTCTGGACACCTGACACAGCCGCCGCCTTCCCCGGGTCAGGGCCCAGTGCCTGGGACCTGTTAACCAGGCAGCTGTTGGGATTTCCTATCAGGGGGGTGGGTGGTGGTGGTGAGGGGCAGCCTCTGGGGCTGACACCTCTCTCAGCCACTCTCTTGTCTGGTATCTGTGTGCCAAGTCAGTGCTCTTCTGGGGTCTGCATCTGGACCCTGGAGCATCTGTCATGAGAAAGGAGAGGGACACAGCAGGAAACGGATGGCTTTGGGTGGCCTTGAGCCCAGAAGATCAGCATAGGATTCAAGGATATGCCCTTCAGCCCCAGAAATTAAAGAAGGAAGTAACTGATGATTTGAGGAAGGGGATTGGGCAATGCAGGAGAAAGGTGTTTGTGCAGGCTCCTTATTCTTGATCCAGGCACCCCAGTGGGCCAAGAACAATGTGGTGACTGGGACATTTTGATGGAAACATCTCTTTCATGGCCCCCCCTCCCCGCAACAAACTAGGAAACCCCCTGTTGTAATGACTCACAATAGGAGGCAATACAGGATAGAGTCTGTAGTCAGACAAATTGAGTTCATCCAGCTCAGGCTCTGAGGAAATGACTGAGCCTCAGTTTCTTTATCTATAAAATGGGACTGCCAGTAGTTCCCTCCTCAGGCAGTGTCATGGTAAACAAGGTTCCACAGAAGACCGAAACATGAATGGCTCTGTGTTAGGCAGGCCAGCTCTTCTGGAGCCTCCAATCTTTCCCTGGAGCCCGCTTTCCCCCTCGAGGCTCCATCTGGCAGGAGACAGGCAGTCCTCAGCCCCATCCCCACTGCGACCTAGGAGGACCAAACTGAGATCTGAAGGGAAGGAGAAAGCCTGGTGGGGGCAAGGAGCCAGACCTCGGTGGTGGGCCCCTCCCAGGTGGGTTCACCAGCAAGCCTCCTCCCTCGCAAGTCTCTGAGCAGCAGGGATGAACTTGCTGAGCGCCTTCCTACTCCGATCTGGAATTTCAGGCAACTCAGGGGACTGGCCACCCTCTGCTCTCTGCACCTCCACTCTGGCCTCAGCCCCTTTCCAGGCCCGCCTGGCCTTTGGCCCCAGCTCCTCCAACAAGAAGAGAGGGAGGAGGATGGCCTGCCCCCATCAGAGACCGTTTTTAGCCCCCGAGGAACTCGGCGTCCTCCCAGAAAGGGTGCGTGGGTCGTAGCTGGGTATTAATAGCTCAGCTGGAGGAGGTGACCGGGACTTTGACAGCCAAACCCTGGAGGCTTCACATCCTGGGCAGGCAGGGCAGACCTCTTGTGGGCCACACCTCCCCTGCTGGCTCTGAACTCCACCATTGCTGTCCCCCAAGGGTGCTCTCACCCTCCAGCCTCTATCCTCCACCCTTCACACTCTCCTGATTGCCCCTTTGGTTGAATCTTCCTATGGTACCCTGGGGAGGGGAGACCTCTTGCCCCAGTGGTGGGTTGGTGGCCTGAGGCTGGTCCATGACCAGGCCCCGTGGGAGGTGAGAACAGAGAAGCCTGTGATAAGACTTCCCCCTCGCACCCTTCTCCCCTGCCCGTTGGCCTCTCATTCCTACTTCCCTACTCCACCCCTGGCTCCTCCACTGGCTGCCGTGTGGGCTTGTCCCTAAATATCTATCCACGTTGACCCCAGAATGGAGAAGAGGCAGGAAAACCTGCTGGCAGAATGGAGACCTGAAAAATGTGCCCTGGGTAGTGCATCCTGCATGCTACTCAGGTGGGGCAGCTAAGACCTAAACAGGTGCAGAGCCACCTCACAGGGGTAGCTTGGGAAGTGATGGAACCCTGAGCTGTGACTGGAGACCTACAGCTTTGGCCCTCTTCTGGCCCTGAAGCTCCCATCCCACAGAGGCAGGGAAGGGTTACAAACACACACAAGGAGTCTGACACACCTGCCACTAACACTCTCCACACTCTGTTAGCTTGCCCACTCCCACTCTGGAGCCCACAGTCTTGAAAGTAGAAATCAGCAACACTGAGGGACCATGATCAATGTGGAGGTGGGTGCTATGATCATCCACATTTTAGAGAGGAGCAGCTAAAGCTCGGGGGGAAGCACATCCTGAGAGCCGGGTGAGCCCAGGCTTCAGGCCCAGGTTGAATCTGGGACCCGAACCCAGCTCCAGGCCTAGGGAAGACTGGTCCCTGCTTTCTTTCCTGGGCCTGTGTCCTGGGCTCACCCGGCTCCCCACAAGCTCCTTATACTTCCTCAGCCACCCCCGCCCTGAGTCTTGAAGCAAGCTGACACAGGGAGCCCATCACACCAGGCGATTTATGACTTGGACGAGCAGAGGCTGGAAACATATGCTATTTCTGGGCTGAATCTGATTGGTTTGAACCGTGGGCGAAGCAGAGCCCACAGCAGAGGGAAGGGAAATAGGCAGAGGGACCCTCAGACACACAGACACCCCGTGGTGGGATGCAGGGACCCTTGGGTGACCTGGGGCTGGGCCCATGCTCCCCTGAGTCATGCCCCAACCTGGAGGAAACAAATTATGATAAATTTGACATACATACATACCCCAATTCTTGCAAATAGTTTTCTTTCTAACTGGTGGCTTATATTCTGGTGGATTAGAATGGAAACTGGGTCTGACTTCCAGGTCTCCTTCCTACACGTCTTGGGACCTGAGGCAAGTTGCTCAGCCTCAACCCTGAATAGCCTTAGCATCCCCATCTGTAAAATGGGACTGTGATGTTACCTTCCTCTTGGGGTTTTATGAGGACAAAATGCAGTCGTGGCAGCAGCTTCCCTGTGCATGCCTGGCACACGACAAGAGCTCACGAAGGGGCAGCTACTAATATTTTACCAGAGATCAAATTCAAACTGCTCTGATTGTGAGGTCAGAAGTCCCCAACCCCCACTTCTGCCTCTACCCAAGGACTCCTGGGGGACACATTTTGGAAACCCTTAACTTAGATTCTAGGCTGGCAACAGGACCAAAAGTAGCAATAGCTGACGATTACAGGAGCCGGAACAACATGGAATTTGTCAGCATGGAATTAGGTCACAGAATTCTTAAAACAGAGAAGCCACAGAAGCCCAAAAAACTCAACATCCCAGAGGGCAGTCCTTCCCTGCTTTCCTGGGCCAAGAAGGGTGTGAACCAACCAAGAAAGGACGGGCTCCTGCCTTGGACAGCAGCCTGGGCACTCTGGGCTCTTTCCCTGGGTGTTCGGGAGATGGGAGAGGGGGAAGAGGGACTTCACCATGATCTCCAAATCCCCTCATTTCCTGAGGATTGCCAGCTTCCCGTCCTCTAGTCGCTCCTATAGCAACCCCCACCCGGCCTGGCCACCGTCTACTCATCCCTCCCAGGACTCCCCATCCAGCTGCTGAGGTTCCTTGGGGTGAATCCCAGGAGGCTGTCCCTGCTGCCTTCTGCCTTCAGGGCCCTGCAGAGTGGGCTTCTGACACACTGGTGACCTCAGGCTCTATCTCTTCTGACCTCCCTTTCCCCACAAGTGCAGTAAGGAGTTGGCACCGTGAAGAGAAGATGAACACCCATCTGTGTGGGGGGCACCTACTGGGTCCCAGGGTTTTACATCCATCATCTCCAATCCAGGCAACTGAGGGCCAGGTGGGGGTGTGGGGATGACATACCCAAGGCCACACAACTGGGAGGTGGCTGGGGAGGGTTTGACTTAAAGCAGCTGTCCTAAGAAGAAAGGTAAGGAGTGAGGCCCCAGCTGTTGAATGGACTGCCCCTCAACAGGCAGCAGCAGAGCTCCACAACCTGCTCATCCTGCACCCAGATCTCTGGGGAGTAGTTCAGTCTCCACCATGGCTGGCCGAGCCACGCCCCCTGGTGCCAGTCCCACATGACCCTTCCAGGTGGCTAATGACGGCCAGAGCACCACTCAGTAATTGGCCTCATTAGGCAGCTAGGGCTGCTCAGGAGATGGGGTGGCGGGTGCTGGGCCCCGTGGGGACTGGCCAGACAGCCGCCCGTTAATTACCTGAAAAAATCAGACAATTAGGCTTCCTGCTTCCCGCCTGCCCACGTCCTGCTGGCCCCTAATTACTGAGCGGCTGCTGAGCAGGCTGGGAATGACCTGGATTTGGACCGAAGACTAGCCCTTGCCATCTCCCCAATTCCCCATCCTCTACCTCCATCCTAGGATGTAGAGACAGAAAGCCGGACTTGGGGGATGTTTCTGGGATTTCCCCCTGAGGCTCCCTTTTCCCGTCCTAGACCCTTCCCACATACTCTCTTGCTGAAGGCAGCTTTGGAAGAGAAGAGATGGATGCCTAAAGCCCTGGCAGCCCTCAGGGAAGATAGGTGGGCCTCTGGGGGAGGAATAAAGGCCCAGAAAGGGGGGCCCAAGAAGTCTGGTGGGGTGATGATGTGACTAACGTCCCCCTTCTGCCCAGCTCCTCCAGGAAAAAGATACTGTACTGTTCAGGAGTAGGAATGGCAGAGGAGAGGAAGTTGAAAGCTTACCCAAGAGCCCTGGTACAGCCCTGGATGCTCGGGGGACCCAGGCCTGCTCTTGAGAAGCCATCTCACTCAGATGGGGAGACAGACCCAGACAAAGCCAGACCAGTGAGCAGCCTGTGGTATCGGGGGAGGTGTGGAGAGAGGGGCCTGGCCCGACCACAGTGGTCCTGCACAGCCTCCCAGAGGTGGCAACCTTTAAGCTGGGCCAGGTGAGGTGTACACTACTTCAGGCAGAGGGAACAGGACATGTGAGGGTCTGGAAGTGGATCCTCCTCTGCAGAAAGCACAGACGGGGAGGTAAGGTACTTCCCTCAGCAAGCACCAGGCAATTGGTGGGATGCAGCTAGGTGGGCACTACCCCAGGAGGGAGCTGGGGTGGATACACTGGAGTCTACAGTGAGGTTTGGCAGGGTTGGCCAGAGTCACACACACTGTCACTCTCCCTGAATGTGTTAGGAGCCGCTACCTCCACAGGCAAGGCCTAAAGGGAAAAGTCTGATCTGGGGTGTGGGGCCTCCTCTCATGAAGGTCCAGCTTGCAGGAAGTACCTGGGCCACCCTCTTCCTTTCCTTACTCTATGCTGGGATCCAAAGTCCCTTCCCTGGTTTCTCTGAGGGACTTGGGGGACCCAAAGGTACCTGTTGCTCAGAAGGGCACTCCCAGGCCTGGTCAAGAGGCTAAGCTGAGGTCACCCACCCAGCTGGCTGGAGTGGACCTCAGAGAGGCGTTCACGTTGGTCATCCCGTGAGATCCTGGCCTGGTCAAAGATGGAGCTGCCACAGTGGCGTAGGTGAGAGGCAGGAAGGAGATGAGACTGCACTGGGAAGCTGAACACCAGCATTTGGGAGCTGCCAAAGTCATGCCTTCCGTCTCTAAGTCTAACTTGAGGGTGGCCCTCTGGATCTGCCCCGAGCCCACTCCTTCCCTGAAGCCATCCCTGAGGAGATGGCCAGGAAGGCTTGGTGGGCTTCCTTTAATGCAAGCGCTAGATGCCAGGACTTGGGGTAACCTGAGGCCAGAAGCTGGGGCAGAGTCTAGGGCAGAGCAGCTGAAGTCCCCTCCTTTCCACTCCCTTTTGCTGGTCTGGGCTTGCTGACCGCCACTGGTATACCTGCCCTGTGCTCTGTAGCCCTAATTGCCACGGCTGCCCAGGTATGTGGGGCCTCGAGGCTTCTGCCAATGGCTCCCCAGAGAGTCAGAGCCCCATCGCGCGCGCACACACACACACACACACACATACACGCACGCGCGCATGCATGCACGCGTGTGCCCATCCTGGAACCCAGACTGCCTGGGCCCCTCAGGACCTGACTCTGCTGTGTTGTCACTGTTCAGGAGGGCAGGTTGTACCCTGAACAACTCCAGGGCCCCATTCGCACAGACCTCCTATTCATCATCTTTCTTATCCTTTTATTAAATTGGTCCCATGCTTATACCCTTCCGACCTCTGAGGGCAGGCCTGGTGCCAGTATACTGTATTTTTTTTTCTTTTAATTTTTTTTTTTATTTTAAAGATGTGGGGTACAATTAAGGATTAGGTATACAAATATTCATTATGCAGGTACCCTTGTTAATGAGACGTGACCCCCCTTCCCCAGGCAGAGTCCCACTACTGCCAATCTCACTTCCCCACCCTCCTCCCAGCAGTTTTCCACTACTGTCAATCACTCTCTTTTAGTATTATGCTAATTGTTCAAGATCTGCTTATGAGTGAGAACATGTGATACTCAGTTCTTTGTTAATGTGTTGTATCTTTATCCTCTCATGTCCCAGTGCCAGTGTGTTGTATGGATAGTGGGTGTGTGGATGGATGGATGGATGAAGAAGTGACTTATCCAAGGTCTCTCAGCCAGTTGTGGCAGATGTAGAACTTGAACTTGGCTCCTGGGAGCACATATGCTGCCTGTCTTATTCTGCACCCAATCTGACCACCCAGCCAGGATCCCCTTCAGGATATAGGGGTATTTGTACAGTGAACACCTGCAATCTGTGCCCCCACCTCTGGCTGCTACTGGACAGCCTGGGTTACCAGGTCCCAGGAAGGCCTGGGTCTCAGGCCCTGCTGCCTGGCCAAGCCTAAAGAGGGGTTTGATCTCATCTCCAGGATTCAGAGCTGGACAGAGAAGAGTGTTAGCTGGGAGGAGAAGAGTGGAGAGAGGGATGAAAAGGGGGGTCTTACATTTCACCATCTCCAAAGATCCAGCAATAGAAAAAATGAGCATCCAGAGCTTTGGCCCTTGGGTTGGAAGTCCTTAGGGGCCAGGTTTTGAGTGAGGACACCTGGTTTAGGGGAGGGAGCGGGGCTACAGACAGATCCCAGACACTGTGGTGTCAGAGTCTGCAGGTGGCCTGCCCCCGTTTGGCTCCCACCTCTGCAAGAACGGCCAGACCTATGTACAGCCTGCCTCTGTGGATCATGGACTCAGGCAGCCTGATTCCTCTTCATGCCTCAACTTACTTATCCAGAATCAGGTGAACAATGAAATTGAATGTAAAAAGATCTCTGGGCACAGTTTCCAGGCTTTGCAGGTATCCCACAAATGGTGGGCTACTGTGTATTGCTCCATTTTCCAGAAGGGGAGACTGAGGTCTGGAGAGGTAAAGTGATAACCTGAGAGCAATGACAGAACCAAAACTGGCACCCAGACCCCCTGATAGATGGTGTGGCATCCCAGCCACATTGACCCCTGGTTTGGGGCAAACCAGATTAAGCAGGGTCCATCCAGCTGAAATGGGAGGTCTTAACTGGTTATGACTACATGTGAAGAGCCATTCACGTGTAGGCAAAGTTGGCTAAGCAGGCCTCCAAGGTGGTACCTGGGTGACCCTCTTGGGGGCTGAGGCTGCAAGGAGCTTGGGAAGACCCTGTCTCAGTCTGTCCTAGGCAATTGGGTCTGAAATTCTACCCTGAGCTCTTTTTGCCATCTTTTCTCAGTGTTGAACTCTACCCTCTCCTATGCCACCCCAACCTGGGGCCAGCTGCCTGGGAAGCTATCCTGGGCCACACTCTTGGCCTGGAACGTCTCCTGGACATAGCCAGACACGTGTCCTGCCTGCGACAAGGTTGGGACAAGATGAGCAACACTTTCTTGGCTCTTTCTCAGAGCCATGCCGAGGTACAGACTGTTCCTGAAAGATCATAATGTGAGCTGGGCTGGGGAGGACTGTGTCCATGGCCCATAGATTCTGGGCACCTCTCTGGCCAGTGGAATTCAGACTCCCCTGTGATCAGATTCCACAGGGCTACTGCTTGGCATGTCAAGGCCTGCAACTCAGGGACAGAACTGGAAAATGGTCTTCTCCTCAGGGGAGAAGCTAAATGCCAACAACCCCACCCCCCAGCTTCAGGAATCATGACGTGAGGTGCACCTCACTCCACAGTCTGCAAAGTATAACAATCTAGCATCTCCTAGGTGGTGATGATGGTGGGGTTCCTGTATGCCAAGTCCTGTGCGGGGTGGTCTTCAGCATTAGTTCTCCTGATCTTGACTACAACCCTGGGAGGAGAGTCTAACATTATTCCTATTGTTTAGAAGAGGATGTGAAGAGCCAGAGGGGCAGTCCTGCCTGAGATCCCTCGAACTAGGCTCAACCTGACCCTTGAGCAGGTGCTCCTCACTGCTACCAAAGATGAGGGAGTCATGGCTATTACTAGCTGATGGGCTAGGGGCTTAGCTGGGAGCAAGAGTGGACCTCACAGACCCAGGGCTATGCAGAAGGTATGGCAGACATGGGCCTTGGGCTGGGGAGCAGGAGGTAGAATTCATGACAGGAGGATCATCCAGACTGGACCTGGCACCTTATCTTACTCCTTAAAGCAAAAAGCTCCCCGTTCCCCTGGGGCTGAGGGCAGAGGCAGCAAGGGACAGTGGCCTCTAGGGTCAGCCTTCAGGTGAGGGGCTGGCTATAGAGACTCAAACGTGTCTTGTAGTGCTCCTTGCCTTGTCCCTGCCAGCAAGAGCCATCAAGCCGCAGTTCCTCCCATAATCTTTCCCAAATGCCTCATATTCTATCATAGTAGCAATTCTGGATTGAGAATTTTGGATTGAAACCCTGCCTGTCTCTCCCAGTGGATGGAGAGCTCTGGGAATTTGGCCACTGTTCTCTTCCACAGCTTGGCAGTTGACACAAAGGAGACACTCAATGAATATTTGTTAAATGGATGGATGGTTGGTTGAATGGACAAGCAGATGGATGAACGGATGGATAGGTAGTTGATTGTATGGTTGTGTGGTGGACTGGATGGTTAGCTAATGTATTCATTTTCTATTGCTGCTATAACAGAGTACCACAAACTTCCCAGCTTAAAATAATACACACATTTATTATCTCACAGTTCTCAAGATCAGAAATCCAAAAGGGGCCTCACTGGGTTAAAATCAAGGTGACATCAGGGCTGAATTCTGGAGCATCCACTTCCTCCTCACCTTTCCAGCCTCTACAGGCAGTCCATTTTCCTTATCTTGTGGTCCCCTCCTCCATCTTCAAAGCCAGTCCTTTTGGACTAAGTCCTTTTCACACTGCCATCTCTCTGATTCTCTCTTTAGAGTCCTTCTTCTCCTAAGAATCCTTGTGATTACATTGGGCCCACCCAGATAATCCAAGACAATCTTCCTATTTTAGCACCAGATGATTAGCAACCTTAATTCCATCTGCAACTTTAACCCCCCCTTTGCCATGTTAAGTAACATAATTACAGGTCCTGGGGATTAGGAGGCAGATATCTTTCTGGGGACATTATTCTGCCTATTACAAACGGATAAATGTTTGGTTTGATGGCTGGATAGATGTATGAATAGATAGTTGAATGGATGGGTGGATGTATGACTAGATGATGATGGGTGGGTAGATAGATGTATGGATGGAGAGTTGAATGAAAGGTTGGATGGATGGATGAATGAATGGATGGATAGAGGGATGAATGGATGGTTAGATGGATGGGTGGGTAGATTTAGGGATGTGTGGATGTCTGGATAGACGTATAAACGAGTGGTTGGATGGATGGGTGGATGGATGGCAGACTGAGACCTTGGTGAGGATGAACAGCTTGAGATAGAGCGGACCTGTTACCTTTTGCTTCCTGCACCCTCTACCTTTATTGATGGCTTTTTTTTTCTTGAGTTGAGTCTCACTCCATCACCCAGACTGGAGTGCAGTGGCATGCTCATGGCGTACAATCCTTTTGCCTCAACCTTCCAAGTAGCTGGAACTACAGGTGCGCGTTACCATGCCTGGCTAATTTTTTAATTTATTGTAGATATGAAGTCTTGTCAAGTTGCCCAGGCTGTTCTTGAATCCTTGGACTCAGGCAATCCCCTCACCTCGACCTCCCAGAGTGCTGGGATTATAGGCTTGAGTCACCGCTCCTGGCCCTATTAATGTTTTGCAAGAGCCCTGGGCCAGGGGAGGGATCTTTGCCAGGCCCTGCACTTTTTTCTTTTGCATTTTATCTTTCCAAATGACTCTGACACTTCTAGAGATAGGGAACTCTGTCTCACCTGCCACCCCGGCACTCCAAGTCATATTTGAGCCTTACCCACTGGTGAGTGAGAGAATGACTTTGTGGGAGATTTAGCTGGCCTGGGAGATTGAGGGGGCCAAGGATCTGGAGTTGACACTCTTTCTAGGTGAACATTCATGGTGGACGTTCCATGGATGGAATGTCTATGAGAGGTGGTAGAGTGTGGGGTTCAGCCCTTAGAACTTGCCCACTTGGGCGGGATGTTTTTCCCAGGGGAGGGAGGTCAAGTAACTGTGTTAATTCTTTGTTTATCTGTTTAAATAAATATTTGATTAATATACAATATTATTAAATATATATTGATTAACAAAAGAGAATATCTGTAAGGAACAATGCATAATAGTATAATGGGTACCTGTGACCTACCACACATCACAGAACAGGAACAGAACTTGCTGTGCTAGACCATAAGCTCCATGAGGCCCGGACTCCACGTCTGATTTGCTCCACGTCTCCACAGGGCCATGAAGTACGCTTGGCACCCTGTGGGCCTGTGACAGATGTCCATGGGATGCATCCCCCCGTCTATGCTTCCCTGTCCAATTCCTACCTCCCCCAGAGTAAATTTTGGTATAGCAAATTTTGGTTTAGCGTTTCTTGACCTTTTGTAAATAGTTCTATCGTTATGTATGAACTCCTACAACTATATTGTTTAGTTATACTTTGGGGGGGCTTTATATAAATGGCTTTGAACTGACTAGTCTCTTGCAATTTGCTTCTTCATACCACCTTATGATTTAGGATTCACCCATGTTGCTGGGAGAGCTGCAGTTGATTTCCCAATTTAACTGTCACTGAGTATTTGTGGTATTTTAGTGTCTCCTTAGGAATAATGCTGCTAAAAATATCCCTGGGGTGGGTGGGTGGGGGGTTATTGTCATTGTTATCACTGGTTCTGTTCCCATCCAGGGAGGTTCACATTCCCTCTTATTCTCTCCAAACTCCTGCATGTACTACCAATTCCCAGGCCCACTGGTGTCCCAGAATGAGGTTCCCTAAGAACCAAGCCATCTCTGGCTTGGGGGTGGGGTGGGGAGGGAGTGGAGGTGTGAGGGCAGTGCAGCTGTAGGAACTTTTCATATCTGGATCCATACCCATGCACCCCACCTGGAGCCACCCCCAAAAGCACATTTGGTCCCCTACACCCTAAATTTAGAAGAGGATAAAATGGAAAAACAGACTGCAGTTGGACATCAGTCTATCACGTGCAAGCCGTGTGACCTTGGGCAAGTCAGTTTCTTTTTCTGAGCCTCAGTTTCCTCCTGTGTGAGGGGGGTGACCTCAGTACTATCTTCACAGTGCATTACGGAGTTCCAGGGAGTCCTCAGTGAAGGGCAGGGATGCTGACACTGTGGCTGGTGCTGTTTACTCTACTCTTGCCTTGGCAGCTTCCATGCTCCATCTAACCCAAATGCTGTCAGGAGTTTTACACAGCATCTAACCCAGCCCCCTTCTATAGACGAGGAAATTGAGGTGTGGGGGAGGGGCTTCCCTGCCTATTCCCTGCTGGAGGACTGATTGGTCCCACACCAGCATGTCCCTGTTATCTTTTTGTGTGTGCAACAGCCAGCCATGCTGTCCCCTCTCTGCCAGGTGGCCCTGGATCTGCTCTCGAGCTGCTTGAGCTTCTTCTCCCTGCTCTGTACTGGCTCCGGGGTATGAAGCTGGGGATGGCAGAGAGGGCAGCACTGGTGGGATCACTGTCTCTAGACCAGGACCAGCAGCCTACTATGCAACTGGCCCGGGCCCAGTTACCTTCCACCTTCCATGAGTCCCTGGAGTGCCTATTCTCCCTGAGGGCCCCAGGTCCTGCTTGCCCCTCCAGGACATAGTCCTTACCCTGCTCTGAAGGGTGGTCACAGAGTGGTCCCCCTCAGCAGGCACCAAGGAAGTGGGCAGTGATAGGGAGCCTGATGTTGCCTCTCCAGACAGATGCAATACAGTCCACAGGATGGAGTAAAGTCAAGTGCTTGATTTTGCAGTCATGCCCAGTTTTCAGATGAGGAAGTTGGGTTCAGTGTCACACAGAAGGAATAGGACATGAGCCCAGATCCGATTCCTCTGCCTGAGGGGCAATACAGCTTGCATTCAATAGTGCCCAGTGAGAGAGCATGGAAGGGGCTCCTGCCAGGAGCAGTGTGGGGAGAGCTCCTCCAAATACAGGCTTTGTGTTGGAAGAAGCTCCCCCCCACAGCCAGGCTGGTCACCCTCCGTGATGGCAGTGCAGGGGTCAGGGCCAGCCCTGACCCAGGTGTGCTTCAGAAGCACTATCTCTGAGGAGCAGGCCTGGAACTTGGAGAGAAATGGGGGACAAAGGGCCATCACCTCTTCAAGACCTGCACCCCTTCCCACCTGCCAGCACTTACTCTTCTCCATTTCCTCTCAGGGAACCCCCTCCTGGCTGCTGCAACATTCCCTCCTGGCGTCCACCCCGCAGCCCCCAGCCTCTCCTCTGTGCCAGGGTGGGAGCTCAGTAATTCAAGTTATTTTTAGCCAAGCTGCATCTTCCAGGAGACTAGAGTCAAGGGGAAGCCGCCCCCGCGCCTCCAGGAGCTGCTTGCGGAAAGCGATCGATTAAAACCAGTGCTGTGAGGGCTCTGTGCCAGGCAGGCAGCAGGCACGGAGACAGGCAGAGCCAGGACCGTGGGCTTCTCACCCGCTGGCTCCGGTCGCTGGTGACGCATTGTTAGGAGTGGCGGGGTCCCCATATGCCCCTCACTGGCACCACTCAGCAGCTCCTCACCCCTCTTCTGGCCCAGTCCCCACTAGCCCTGCCCACAGGGAGGAGAATCACCATTGAACCACCCCTCCCCTATCCCCACTCTGGGCAGGGTGCCTTACCTCTGTGCCCACCAGCCTCTTCCCACCAGGGGAGATTTGGGGAACAAGGAGGGACCCTCATTTGGCTTGCACAAACTTCTGCCCAAATCAAGCCCTGTCCTAAGAGAGTTACCCAGTGAGATGAGACAACCCTGGCCCCTTGACTGCCAGCGCCTGGCCCTGAGGACTATAAGGAAACAACCAAAGCAGCAGGTGAGCATGGGAGCTGGCAGGTGGTTGGGGGGATTAACCAGGGCTGGTGAGTGCCTGGGTGAGCAGGTGATTGAGCAGTGACCATGGGCCAGACCCAGTAGGTACTTGGAATAAACAGGTCCTTGGAGCCTTACCATAGCCTGCCAGGTAGGTGGGGCCCTGATGCCCCTCTTACAAATGAGGAAGCTGAACCATGGAGACTGAGTCTTTGACCAAGGTCACCCAGCTGCTTGGTGTCCAGGCAGGGGCTGGGCTATGCTCTCCAGCCTTCCTAGGTGGCTGGCTGGCAAGAAGGTGTCTGAGAATGTGAAGAACCAATTAATGAATAGGCAGACACAGAAAGGCAGGAGTGACAAATGGAGTATTAAGGGGGGACACCTACCAGATGAAATGGGCCTGAGTCTCCCAGTAATAGCCCTACCTACCACCTGCCACAGATGCCCCAGCACCCTCTGCCAAGGGCTCTTCCTCAGGGTAGGCCTCATCTTCCTTTTCCCACACTGACATCAGTGTGAGAGTCTCAGGCTATGCCCAGGCCCAGAAGGGTTTCCAGGAGTGGCTTTGCCAGAGGAGCAAAAGCTGGGTGATCGTGGGCAAGCTGCTTCACTTCTGAGCCTCTGTTTCCTCGTCTACAATGAGGAATTAACTAGAGAGGTCTCTCTGAGGGTGTGGCGAGGACCAACGATGACTGAGGCAAAGCTTCTGACTCCAGCCCCCAGTGGGAGGCCCCTTCCCCTGCCTGACCCCTGTCCACAGATCTGTCGGGTGGAGCCAGGGGTCACTCTTTGGATCTGCTACATCATGAGAATCTCCTCTAGCCTGTGTGACTGACCCCGATTTACATGGGTGGTGGGAGTGAGAGGCCATTTATCAAGCCTGGGTAGCTGAGTAACTTGCCAGGGACACACAACCAGGAAAGGGCTGTGCTTTGGCCAGAACCCACTACCTGTAGCCACAAGCCTTTGTTGCTCAGGGGACATTGATGGGGTCTTTAGAATCCCCAGCACTCCCAGACTGCCAGCTCCTCTCTGCTCTTTCTGCTATCCTCTGTGCCTCCCTAAGCAGGTCGGGGGTCCTTCTCCCTTACTCAGTTCATGCTGTGCTGGGGCCTGGGAGGGGGCTTACTGAAGTGCTGAGTAGAAACTCAGGAGAGGCTAGGCACAGTGGCACATGCCTGTAATCTCCACACTTTGGGAGGCAGAGGCAAGAGGATTGCCTGAGCCCAGGGATTTGAGAACAGCCCGGGTAACTTGGCAAGACCTCATCTCTACAATAAATCCAAAAAATTAACTGGGCGTGGTGGTGTGTGCCTGTGGTTCTATCTACTTGGAAGGCTGAGGTGGAAGGATTGCCTGAGCCCAGCAGGTCGAGAATGCAGTAGCTGTAAGCATGCCACTGTATTCCAGCCTGAGCAACAGAGTGAGACTTCAACTCAAAAGAAAAAAAGAGAAAAAGAAGGAAAGAAGAGAAACCCAGGAACACTTATGGTGGGAGGCAGGCACCTCTCAGAGGGCAGAAGTGGGTAAGGACAGCCAAGGGCTTTCCCTGGTCCCCTGGGAAAAACACCAGCACCCCCGCCATGGGGTGTAGCCCTCCCGTGGTTGTTAGTGCCTGTCCATTTTCCAGGCCAGCAGTAGCAACAGCCTGCCACTCCTGCTCAGGCCTCTCTAGTTTCCTCCCGGACTTTGCCATGTATTCCCTATATGTGTCGGGGCAAGTTCCTTCCCCACTCTGGTTTCCTAACCCATAGGCTCAGAGAACTAGAAAATCTTCAATCCCAGAGCTTCCTAAACTCTGCCAGGGATTCCTGGGTCACAGCCTCTGTCTCCTAGGAGGGGTGGGGCTTGGGATGGGGAGGGAGTGAGGACTGGGAGAGCTGGGACTTGAAATCTTTGGGAGATGATAGCCTTCTTGTTCATTGAGAAGAATTCTTTCAAAGGTTATCTCATTCTGTCCTGTCTCCCTCTTAAAGAGTCCTCTATATGATCCCTAGAAAGAGGCGGCCCTGGGATGCCACCAGGGCATTAACCCCAGGACTACTTGGTAAGGAGAGAAGTCCTTTTTCCCCCCACCCTCCAGGCCTCTCTTTATCCTGAGCTGGGAGAGAGGGAGGGTGGATAGGCACACACTGAGAGGGGTATCCTGGCAGGATGGGGTTAAAGGAGAAAGGGGAGCTGGAAGGGGGCTGCGGTTGCCAAGGCAACGACATTGCTGGGGCCATTGGAGGCTGCTGGGGAGGGAAAGCAGAGCGGGGTGTCCCTCCCAACCCTCGGCTTCAATCTTCCTTTTCAGATGCTCTTTGTTGAAAAGGAGTCTCCTAGCCTCCTTTTGTGGCTAGGAATGGGAGTGGCGGTGGGAGGCAGTTGGAGGCTCCATCCAGCCCTATCCAGCACTTTCATGCACTCACCTACTCCATCTCTTCCCTCCTACCCTTCCTACAGGTCAGATCTCTGTGCTGCTGAGCTTCTCCTCAGCTTACACCCGACCAGTCCCTGAGGCCAGTTGACCCCAGCCCAGACCTGAGGAGGCAGGAGCCTGCCCTCCACCTAGGGACACTACCCCCTCCATTCTAGGCCTGCTCTAGAATGAGATGAGCAGAGGCGGGAGCTGGCACAGAGGATGCATCTGCTGGTCATGGAGACCAGGGTCTTCTCCCAGGTCACCTGGCAGTCACTATCACAAGGCGTCTTCCGTGACCTCACTGAGTACAAACCATCCCGTGCTCCTCCAGCTCCTAGTGGGTACCTGGACCATGGTAGCTCTCTGTTTTGCTATGGTACCTCTAGTAAGTTTGGCCCAAAGGCTCCCTGTCCCCATCTGTGAAGTAGGGTCATGAGAACCCCACTACCTCCAAAGGCTGTTGTGTGGCCTCAAGAGTGAGCCCACGGGCCTCTGGAATGCACAGTCAGGTTCTGGGGGCGGAGGGGAGAGGGTAGCTTCTGGCCTGTTCAGAGTTGGGTGCTGTTCTTCCCTCCATTGTGACAGATTATCTGAAGCTCAGAGAGTTGAAGCCACTCTGCTGGT
This sequence comes from Carlito syrichta, assembly GCF_000164805.1. Lineage (NCBI taxonomy): Eukaryota > Metazoa > Chordata > Mammalia > Primates > Tarsiidae > Carlito > Carlito syrichta. The sequence continues at coordinate 299,085 of NW_007247225.1, read as the reverse complement.
GAGCAGCAGTCAGAATTTAAACCCAAGCCTGTCTGATACTGAAGCCTGTTTCCTTTAATCCTTAAGAGGCATGGGTTGTGCCCAGGGGCACCCACAGGGGCTCCACATTCTCTGCCTTGAACACTCTCTGGGAAAAGATACCTCACCACCACCACCAGGAACTTGGAGTCAGGGCAGACCCAACCTACCCCAGGGAACTTGCCCTGGGACTTGATCTATAGGTGGGGGAGGTGGGGAAGGGGTTTTTGAGAAGTGTGGCGATGAAAGTCCTGGGAGGCTGGAAAGGCTTCCTGAGGGAGGGCGCGGTGCCTGGTCCTCAGCCCACCTGCGGCAACACGACTCTGTCCACGGTCCTACTCTGCCCCCTTGCGGGAGACAGGCTCGGGATACTTGCATCACTGGGCTAGGTGAGCCAGGCGTCCTCCCAGCGGGGAAATCAGTGGCCTGGGGCTGAGAGGTGCGTGATGACCTGAGGAATGGGCTGCACCTCCAGGCTCTACTGCAACTGATCTCTCAGACAGATGCTGAACCACAGTCTGGCGTTCCTTGCATGCTGCCCACGGCACCTTTTCTTCTTTCAGGAGTCTGGAATCCAAGAAAGTCAATTTAGAGTTGTAATTTCCAACCCTCCATCCCATATTTCAACCCCCACCTCAGTCATTCAATCACTGCTTGCACACCCCTCGTATCAGGGAGCCTACTGCCTCTGGGAGCCGTCCACGGTTTGGAAGAAATTCTGATTGTGGAAATGAGCCTTGTCCATGAAGCTGGTCATTTGTTTCCCTCAGTCATAGCTCTGTCCTCTGAGAACACACAGAATCAGGTGCCCCTCACTTGGAAATTTCTAAGCATATCCAAATCCCAAAAGCCCAACCCAGGCAGGGCTAGAGGGCCTTTACCCCCAGTCCCACCAGTCTTCTCTCCTGCAAATAAAACACCCTGGTTCTGATAACCATTCATAGTCCCTCTTATCTGAATGCACTTGTAGTCACTGCCTAAAACTTCAGGGACTGAAGGGACCCAGCTCCCCTGAGGACTGTCACTTTCCTCCATCCTGGCTCTCCTATGTTGTTCCTTGGATCCTAACCTCATTTTTATTTTATTTTTACTTTATTTATTGATTTATTTGAGTTGGAGTCTCACTCTGTCGCCCAGACTGGACTGCAGTGGCCGCTGCCGGCCACTGCAACCTCGACCTGCTGGGTTCCAGTGATTCTTCCGCCTCAGCCTTCCAAGTAACTGGAACTACAGGCGCGCACTACCACACCCGGCTAATTTTTAATTTATTGTAGAGATGAGGTCTCGCCAAGTTGCCCAGGCGGGTCTCGAACCCGCGGTCTCAGGCAATCCACTCACCTCAGCCTCCCAAAGTGCTGAGATTACAGACTGAGCCACCGAGCCCGGCTGTACTTTTTTTATTTTTGAATTGGAGTCTCACTCTGTTGCCCAGGCTGGAGTACAGTGGCATGCTCACGGCCAGCCCCGCGTCGACCTGCTGGGCTCCAGTAATTCTTCCTCCTCAGCCTTCCAAGTAGCTGGAACTACAGGTGCACGCTACCACGCCCGACTAATTTCTTTCTTTCTTTTTTTTTTTTTTTGAGTTGGAGTCTCACTTTGTCGCCCAGACTGGAGTGC
>NW_007247225.1:291676-297430 GCF_000164805.1 Carlito syrichta | reverse complement strand
TGCACTACCACGCCCGGCTGATTTTTTGATTTATTGTAGAGATGAGGTCTCGCTGCCCAATCCACTCACCTTAGCCTCCCAAAGGCGCGGGATTACAGGCTGAGCCACCGAGCCCGGCTCGACTAATTTCTTATTTTATTTTATTGTAGAGAGAGGTCTCACCATGTTGCCCAGGCTGGTCTCGAACCCGTGCGGTCAGGCAATCCTCTCGCCTCAGTCTCCCAAAGTGCTGGGATTACAGGCTTGAGCCACGGGGCCCCACCACTGACCTCATTTTTAGCATCCACTTGCTGCTAACCTTCTTTACCTAAATCCCATTTCCTTCCTCTAAGGACTTGTGGGCAAGAAGCATGAATGGGACTAACAATGATTGAGTACCTACTGTGTACTTAGCATAGTGCTTGGTGCTTTACTCAAATTATCCAGTTTAGCCAAAAGAAGTAGGGACTATTTTAATCCCTTACTAACTTGTGTTATGCTGAGAACAAAGGCTTAGTGAACAGGGCTCTGGGTCCAGGAGAAGAGTTAAAATTCCCTCAAGGCAGCTAGCCTCCTGTCCCTGATTCTGTCATCTGCCTGAATTTGTGAAATGTGCACATTTAACTCCTCAAACATTTATCAGGTCCCCACATACTCCCAGGACTGTGACAGAAACTGCAAAAACAACCCCAGGTGTCCCCAATTCTGTTACTTTGCTGAGTAGACCCCATTGGATCCCACTTGCATTGTGGGTCTGGACAAGGTCTGGGCAAGACAACATTCCTGCAGGCCACATGGCTTGGGCAGATCACAAGATTTGTCCAGTCCAAGTTTTGTCTTGTCATCAGGCTCACATCAATCTCTGCCTTGTGCCCAAGGCATTTGAGAGGGTCCTGGTTGTTTGGTGCACTGCTGAGTCCAGCTAGCAGCTCTGTCCAAGGCTACACCGCAAAGGAAGGCAAGTAGATCTAGGTGTAGATTTGAGAGGGCAAGAGCTACTCATGGCAAGAGCTGGAAGTGTGTTGACTCTAGAGGAAAGGGTAAGTTCTTCATCTTTTTTTGGTATGTGTGTGCCAAGACTCCTTTGGCATCTGCTGATATTTATTAACCTCTTTTCAGAGTAATGTTTTAAAATATGTAAAGTAAAATATGATGACAAAATATCTTTAATAAGCAGAGAAAGATGTCCACAAACTATAACTGAAGGCATAAAATCAAGTGATCGAAGAGTTTGCATAGTAAGGTGCCATTTATGTAGAGAGAGAGAGAAGGAGGGACGAAGAGAAAGATAAAGAAAGGGAGAAAGAGAGGGAGGGAGGGAAGGAGGGAGAGAAAGAGGAAGAAAGGGAGAGAGAGAGAAGAAAGAAAGAAAGAATAGAAGGAAGGAAGGAAAGAAAAAGAAAGCTATCCCTATACAAATGGCTGGCCCTATCAATCATCCCTTTTTGAAAAGCATGATAGGTCAGTGACTCCAGGTCATGGCCCACTCCCGTTGGCCCCTGGACAGGTCCCCTGAAGTCATAGCCAAAGTTCCTCATTCTTGTCACTGCCTTCCTGCTTGCCTGGCAGCCAAGATTTCACCCTGGGCCCATTCTTATCACAGCCCCAACAGTATGGTATAGCCATTGTCTGTCCCTGAATCTGCCTTCCCCATCAGACTGGCTTTCTGCTCACTGCTTTTTTGGCCATTGCCATAACAGCCTGGCAAAACCAAGTCCTAAGCGGGTGTCACTGCTCACTTTCTAGGAGCTGTGGTCACCACTGCCCAGCTGGAGGGCCACATAGCAAGGTAGCTTAGTTCCTTCAAAGACCTCACAGCCCCCTCTGCTGGCCCCTAACCTGCTTGCTTCTCTTTCTCAAGGGTACAGCAGTCAGATTCTCCTCCCTGTTCTAACCTGCAATCCCACCTCTCCCACTTTCTGTACTAAGGCCCTGACTTGCAGTCAGGTATCATGTTACCCCCACCTCCTGCAGTCTCTACCTCAGCCCATCAGGTTCTCTACCTGTGCACAGTACCCCAGGACTTTGCTCTGGCAGAAACATCTTTCTCTTTGGCCTCAACTGTTTCTTTCTTGGAACCAGGTCATCCATCAGCAGACGAACTTGCTCTTCATTTCCCTAACTTATGCCTGTCAGGCTTCTCTTCCTTCTCAGGAATGTTTTGGTAAGGAGCCATCCATATGTCCTGCCACCATGACCTCCTTTCTCCTTCACTCCCTAAACCTCTGCAATATGCTTCTCCATGAATCTGTCTTGCCAAGGAATGTTCATTTTCAAATTTAAGCTTATAAAGCTTAAATCATTTATTAAGCTCTTGCTCTACATCAAGTGTCATGTTAGGCAGTGGGAAAATGAAGGTGAGCAAACCAGTCCCAAACTCATGGTGCTTGTGACAATGGACACATATATAAGTAAACAGGCAACATACTTAGAGTCTAGGCGAGTTCTATGAAGGAAGTAAACAGAATGAAAGGACACAGAGTGACAGGAGAATTGGGGCAGAGTTTTTATTCTTTTTTAGATAGGGCAGACCACGGAAGCCTCTATAAGAAAGAGCAAACCATTCAAAAAGCAAGGAGAAAGGCACTCCAGCTGTAGAGAATAGCACGTGGAAAGTCCCTGAGGCAGGAACATGCATTTTTGCTTGGCATTGAAAAGACCATGGGTTTGAAGAGAAGTAAATGACAAGGAGAGGTTGCTAGGGTCAGGGGAAGTAAAGAATTGATCTTCAATGCAAGGAGATGTCCTTGCAGACTTTAAGGAACAGGATCTGACTTACATATTATTTTCTTATTTATTTTATATAGAGATGAGTTATCACTATGTTGCCCAGGCAGATCATGAACTTCTGGCCTTAGGCGATCCTCCTGTCTTGGCCTCCCAAAGTGCTGGGATTAGGCATGAGACACCCAGCTGGACTTGGAGACTCTGGGGGAGAGGTGAAGATGGCAACAGGGTTGTTAGGAGTCAATGCTTCCTCAATTTGGATGTCCAATAGGCACCTCACATTTAATGACTCTGAAGAGAAACATCTGGATAATCGCTTCTCCCAAAACAAAACAACCAAAGCCCCTGTCATCCTCATCTCTTAAGTCCCATCATTCACCCAGATATTCAGGCCAAAGACTTAGGGGCTATCCTTGCCTCCTTTCTCTCCCTCAGCTTCTACATCCCAAGCCTGGTCTACTCTCTTTCCTTGTCTACTCCTCTACATCCCCACTGCCCCAACTCAGGTCCAGGGAGCCATCACCCTCCCATGGTACTCTGCACCAGCCTCCTCACGCCTCTCGCAGTCCGTTCTCCACGAAGGAACCAGGTGTACTTTTTAAGAACACAGACCTCCAGTCATTCCCTGCCTAACATCCATCTCTCAAGGACTCCCGTCCCCTGCAGGATCTTTAATAAGACCGAATTCCAAGAGCCAGATGCTGGAAGAACAGAAGAGAGGACAGGAAGCAGTCCGAAAGGAGCGGAGCCAGCCTGAAATAGGCGGAGTCAGGTTCGTAGCACCGCCTCTCCGTCTGGGCTTGCGCGCTTTCGGGCTTCGGAACCTTTCTTCCCGGCTCTGAGGGGAACATTTCTAGTAGAACTTTCCGCCATCGCCGACCCTATTTCCCATGCTGCACAGCGGCCTCTCTTCCTCTTCCGGTCCCAGGCGCTTCAGCATCCGCGGCTTACGGTGAGTTTTGGCCTCGCGGCATCCGATGCCATCCACGATTCAGGGGGGGCGGCCGTGGCGTGCAGGCTGTGGGGCTTACACAGGGACCAGCTTTGTGGCTGTGGCGAGCGGAGACTGCGGGGTGGTCGGCAGGGGAAGTGACTCGGGGCGCGCAGCCTCCCGGGGGTGGGGAGTTGATTTTAGGTCATCATACCTGGGTTGGGAGGCGGCGATAGGCGTCGGGTCGTGCAAAGTGAGTGGTGACTGGTGGAGGCCTCAGATCAAGTCATTTGCAGCCTCATTCTGGCTTCTGGCCTCACGTTCCACTAGGTCAGGGTGGCTGAGGTGGCCCAGTCCGGCAAGCTACCCCAGCCCTGATCTCCGCTTTTATCGTCCAGGTGCAGACATGGCCAAGTCCAAGAACCATACCACACACAACCAGTGTAAGTTTCTCGGGCCCAGCTCGTGTCCCAGACTTTGGCAAGGATTTTTTGGGATCCTGGGGCGGCGGTGAGGGGCACATATCCACTGTGGGCCTGGGGCTGATTTTGTTTTCAGCTCAGTAATACCTCTGGGGTTCTACGTGTAGGAGCCAGGGATCCACTTAAGATAACCATAGTGCTTTGAATTCAGTAGTAGCTTTTCTAGATCTCAGGGATGCCTATTCTAGGAAGTGTTGGCTTGCCCACGTTTGCGAGTTGTGATGTTGGGTGATCTTACTGGAAGAAATGTCTTTATTGGCTTAATTTCCTTTTCTTCCTCCCCCCCCCCCATAGCCCGAAAATGGCACAGAAATGGCATCAAGAAACCCCGATCACAAAGATACGAGTCTCTTAAGGGGGTGAGTGTGAGCGCTAAATCACTTAGGGGTATCTTTTCTTGGCTCCAGGTGCAGTCATGACTTTTCATGCCGCTTTTCTCCAGCTTTAGCTTCTGCCTCATCAGAGCCTAAAAGCCTGGAATTCCTCTCTCTACCCTGCCAGACTCATAATAAAGCTTTCCTTTCGCAGCCTGAAGTATAGCCCTCTGTAACCTGCCCCGTGAGGGCAGTTTGTTGGAGAAGGCTGTAGGTTCTAGGGAAGAGCTAAGCCTGTCACCAGTCTGTTCCTCCCCTTTATTTTTGCTCTCTAATCTGTGATGTGAATCATGAAATCTCAGCCTTAGTTTCCCTACTTTGGTCTCTTGTTTTTGCCTCATCTGTGAATCTGTTGGACCAGGCTTGGTATTTAGTTGTTGATCCCCTTTATCTAAAGCAGGAGGGGAATCCCTGGCACGGTGGCTCATGCCTATAATCCCAGCACTTTGGGAGCTGAGGTGAGAGGATTGCCTGAGCCCACAGGTTCGAGACCAGTCTGGGCAACTTGGTGAGACCTCGTCTCTACAGTAAAAAAAATTAGCCAGGCGTGGTGGCGTGTGCCTGTAGTCCCAGCTACTTGGAAGACTGAGGTGGAAGGATCACCTGAATCCAGAAGGTTGAGGCTACAGTGGCTGTGAGTGTGCCACTGCACTCCAGCCTGGATGACAGAGTGAGACTCTTAACTCAAAAAAAATAAATAAAGGGGGAGGGAGTGGCCCTGAGAGGATTTCTGGAAACAAATTTGGCTGAAGCTCTGCAACCCTGGCAGAGAGGGTGGTAGCATTCCTTCTCGAAAATGGTCTGCACAGCATTATTTAGGTGGAGTCTTGGTCCTCTGGGATGGCAGTATATGTTTTCTTTGGAAATGGTTTCTGAAGTTTGGGTGTTTACACAGTTAAGATTGACTTGATGTTGTCTTTAGAATGCTGGGCACCTCTGTGGAGAGGGACATCAGGGAGTGACTTGGGGGCCTTATGTGCTGCCACCCTTCCTGCTTTCCAGGTGGACCCCAAGTTCCTGAGGAACATGCGCTTTGCCAAGAAGCACAACAAGAAAGGCCTGAAGAAGATGCAAGCCAACAACGCCAGTGCCATGAGTGCACGTGCTGAGGCTATCAAGGCCCTTGTAAAGCCCAAGGAGGTTAAGCCGAAGATCCCAAAGGGTCCTAGCCGCAAGCTTACTCGACTTGCATACATTGCCCACCCCAAGCTTGGGAAGCGTATTCGTGCCCGTATTGCCAAGGGCCGCAGGCTCTGCCGGC